>NW_027260967.1:137500-222500 GCF_045791955.1 Oncorhynchus clarkii lewisi
ACTGTGAATTTCTCTGGTTGACTGTGAATGTCTCTGGTTGACTGTGAATTTCTCTGGTTGACTGTGATTGTCTCTGGTTGTCTCTGGTTGACTGTGATTGGCTCTGGTTGTCTCTGGTTGACTGTGATTGTCTCTGGTTGTCTCTGGTTGACTGTGATTGTCTCTGGTTGTCTCTGGTTGACTGTGATTGTCTCTGGTTGACTGTGATTGTCTCTGGTTGACTCTGGTTGACTGTGATTGTCTCTGGTTGACTGTGAATGTCTCTGGTTGACTGTGATTGTCTCTGGTTGACTGTGAATGTCTCTGGTTGACTCTGGTTGACTGTGATTGTCTCTGGTTGACTCTGGTTGACTGTGATTGTGTCTGGTTGACTGTGAATGTCTCTGGTTGACTGTGATTGTCTCTGGTTGTCTCTGGTTGACTGTGATTGTCTCTGGTTGACTGTAAATGTCTCTGGTTAACTGTGATTGTCTCTGGTTGACTCTGGTTGACTGTGATTGTCTCTGGTTGACTGTGAATGTCTCTGGTTGACTGTGATTGTCTCTGGTTGACTGTGAATGTATCTGGTTGACTGTGATTGTCTCTGGTTGACTGTGATTGACTGTGATTTACTGCAGTCATAATCACAACACCTCATAGACTGTAACTTACTTTACTAACGCTGGTAAAGTTGTGGTAAATCTCCTCTCTTCTGCAACTGGTCAAAATGGAACCCTATTCCCTATGGGCACTGGTCAAAATGGAACCCTATTCCCTATGGGGACTGGTCAAAATGGAACCCTATTCCCTATGGGGACTGGTCAAAATGGAACCCTATTCCCTATGGGGACTGGTCAAAATGGAACCCTATTCCCTATGGGTACTGGTCAAAATGGAACCCTATTCCCTATGGGGACTGGTCAAAATGGAACCCTATTCCCTATGGGGACTGGTCAAAATGGAACCCTATTCCCTATGGGGACTGGTCAAAATGGAACCCTATTCCCTATGGGGACTGGTCAAAATGGAACCCTATTCCCTATGGGCACTGGTCAAAATGGAACCATATTCCCTATGGGGACTGGTCAAAATGGAACCCTATTCCCTATGGGGACTGGTCAAAATGGAACCATATTCCCTATGGGCACTGGTCAAAATGGAACCATATTCCCTATGGGGACTGGTCAAAATGGAACCATATTCCCTATGGGCACTGGTCAAAATGGAACCATATTCCCTATGGGGACTGGTCAAAATATTGCACTATATAGTGCCCTTTTGGACACAAGCAATATTAAAATCAGCCCTCATCACAAGTGACGTGGGTCTCCATGGCTACAAACCCCCCGGGCTTTCAACGGGACCTAATGGTAGATGATAAGCTATCATTACTGGATGGCAGACAGCACTATCTCATCACAGATGAACTTAGACCACTCCAGGCCTCTCACAGACCTCTCACACACACCCACACACTGTCCTCTTCACTGACACACACACACACACTGTCCCTTTCCCTGACACACACACACACACACACACACACACACACACACACACACACACACACACACACACACACACACACACACACACACACACACACACACACACACACACACACACACACACACACACACACACACACACACACACTGCCCTCTTCACTGACACCTACACACACACACTGTCCCTTTTCCTGACAAACACACACAAGCAGTCAGTACACAGACACACACACACAACACACCACCCTCTTCCCTGACTCTCACACCAAATTACACAGCTACTCCAACTCCAACACAATCCCCTGGGAGCAGAGGAGCATCGTCACCTTGGCTACTGGTGCCATAGCTACCTACCTGGATGGCTGAGCACTGCCTCCCTCCCCCTCAGTGACTACCCATGTTACTGGTGAGGTTTGGTAACTACCCTCTACCGCCCTCTCAGTGACTACTGTTAATAACCACGTTACTGGTGAGGTTTGGTAACTACCCTCTACCGCCCTCTCAGTGACTACTGTTACTACCCACGTTACTGGTGAGGTTTGGTACCTACCCTCTACCTCCCCCTCAGTGACTACTGTTACTACCCACATTACTGGTGAGGCTTGGTAACTACCCTCTACCTCCCCCTCAGTGACTACTGTTACTACCCACATTACTGGTGAGGTTTGGTAACTACCCTCTACCTCCCCCTCAGTGACTACTGTTACTACCCACGTTACTGGTGGGGTTTGGTAACTACCCTCTACCTCCCACTCAGTGAGTACTGTTACTACCCATGTTACTGGTGAGGTTTGGTAACTACCCTCTACCCATGATGCACCTTTCTGCATTAACAGAGTAGCCTAGTCCGACCTCAGTCCACCTCTCTGTGTCTCTATAGATCAACACCAAACGAGATAATGTAGCCTAGTTCAACCTCAGTCTACCTCTCTGTGTCTCCATAGATCAACACCAAACTAGATAATGCAGCCTAGTCCAACAGTCCACCTCTCTGTATCTCCATAGATCAACACCAAACTAGATAATGTAGCCTAGTTCAACCTCAGTCCACCTCTCTGTGTCTCCATAGATCAACACCAAACTAGATAATGTAGCCTAGTTCAACCTCAGTCCACCTCTCTGTGTCTCCATAGATCAACACCAAACTAGATAATGTAGCCTAGTTCAACCTCAGTCCACCTCTCTGTCTCCATAGATCAACACCAAACTAGATAATGTAGCCTAGTCCAACCTCAGTCCACCTCTCTGTGTCTCCATAGATCAACACCAAACTAGATAATGTAGCCTAGTTCAACCTCAGTCCACCTCTCTGTGTCTCCATAGATCAACACCAAACTAGATAATGTAGCCTAGTTCAACCTCAGTCCACCTCTCTGTGTCTCCATAGATCAACACCAAATAAGATAATGTAGCCTATTTCAACCTCAGTCCACCTCTCTGTGTCTCCATAGATCAACACCAAACTAGATAATGTAGCCTAGTCCAACCTCAGTCCACCTCTCTGTGTCTCCATAGATCAACACCAAACTAGATAATGTAGCCTAGTCCAACCTCAGTCCACCTCTCTGTGTCTCCATAGATCAACACCAAACTAGATAATGTAGCCTAGTCCAACCTCAGTCCACCTCTCTGTGTCTCCATAGATCAACACCAAACTAGATAATGTAGCCTAGTTCAACCTCAGTCCACCTCTCTGTGTCTCCATAGATCAACACCAAACTAGATGATGTAGCCTAGTTCAACCTCAGTCCACCTCTCTGTGTCTCCATAGATCAACACCAAACTAGATAATGTAGCCTAGTTCAACCTCAGTCCACCTCTCTGTATCTCCATAGATCAACACCAAACTAGATAATGTAGCCTAGTCCAACCTCAGTCCACCTCTCTGTGTCTCCATAGATCAACACCAAACTAGATAATGTAGCCTAGTCCAACCTCAGTCCACCTCTCTTTATCTCCATAGATCAACACCAAACTAGATAATGTAGCCTAGTCCAACCTCAGTCAACCTCTCTGTGTCTCCATAGATCAACACCAAACTAGATAATGTAGCCTAGTCCAACAGTCCACCTCTCTGTGTCTCCATAGATCAACACCAAACTAGATAATGTAGCCTAGTCCAACCTCAGTCCACCTCTCTGTGTCTCCATAGATCAACACCAAACTAGATAATGTAGCCTAGTCCAACCTCAGTCCACCTCTCTGTGTCTCCATAGATCAACACCAAACTAGATAATGTAGCCTAGTCCAACAGTCCACCTCTCTGTGTCTCCATAGATCAACACCAAACTAGATAATGTAGCCTAGTTCAACCTCAGTCCACCTCTCTGTGTCTCCATAGATCAACACCAAACTAGATAATGTAGCCTAGTTCAACCTCAGTCCACCTCTCTGTGTCTCCATAGATCAACACCAAACTAGATAATGTAGCCTAGTTCAACCTCAGTCCACCTCTCTGTGTCTCCATAGATCAACACCAAACTAGATAATGTAGCCTAGTTCAACCTCAGTCCACCTCTCTGTGTCTCCATAGATCAACACCAAACTAGATAATGTAGCCTAGTCCAACCTCAGTCCACCTCTCTGTGTCTCCATAGATCAACACCAAACTAGATAATGTAGCCTAGTTCAACCTCAGTCCACCTCTCTGTGTCTCCATAGATCAACACCAAACTAGATAATGTAGCCTAGTCCAACAGTCCACCTCTCTGTGTCTCCATAGATCAACACCAAACTAGATAATGTAGCCTAGTCCAACCTCAGTCCATCTCTCTGTGTCTCCATAGATCAACACCAAACTAGATAATGTAGCCTAGTCCAACCTCAGTCCACCTTTCTGTGTCTCCATAGATCAACACCAAACTAGATAATGTAGCCTAGTTCAACCTCAGTCCACCTCTCTGTGTCTCCATAGATCAACACCAAACTAGATAATGTAGCCTAGTTCAACCTCAGTCCACCTCTCTGTGTCTCCATAGATCAACACCAAACTAGATAATGTAGCCTAGTCCAACCTCAGTCCACCTCTCTGTGTCTCCATAGATCAACACCAAACTAGATAATGTAGCCTAGTCCAACCTCAGTCCACCTCTCTGTGTCTCCATAGATCAACACCAAACCAGAAAACGTAGCCTAGTCCAACCTCAGTCCACCTCTCTGTGTCTCCATAGATCAACACCAAACTAGATAATGTAGCCTAGTCCAACCTCAGTCCACCTCTCTGTGTCTCCATAGATCAACACCAAACTAGATAATGTAGCCTAGTCCAACCTCAGTCCACCTCTCTGTGTCTCCATAGATCAACACCAAACTAGATAATGTAGCCTAGTCCAACCTCAGTCCACCTCTCTGTGTCTCCATAGATCAACACCAAACTAGATAATGTAGCCTAGTCCAACCTCAGTCCACCTCTCTGTATCTCCATAGATCAACACCAAACTAGATAATGTAGCCTAGTCCAACAGTCCACCTCTCTGTGTCTCCATAGATCAACACCAAACTAGATAATGTAGCCTAGTTCAACCTCAGTCCACCTCTCTGTGTCTCCATAGATCAACACCAAACTAGATAATGTAGCCTAGTTCAACCTCAGTCCACCTCTCTGTGTCTCCATAGATCAACACCAAACTAGATAATGTAGCCTAGTTCAACCTCAGTCCACCTCTCTGTGTCTCCATAGATCAACACCAAACTAGATAATGTAGCCTAGTTCAACCTCAGTCCACCTCTCTGTGTCTCCATAGATCAACACCAAACTAGATAATGTAGCCTAGTCCAACCTCAGTCCACCTCTCTGTGTCTCCATAGATCAACACCAAACTAGATAATGTAGCCTAGTTCAACCTCAGTCCACCTCTCTGTGTCTCCATAGATCAACACCAAACTAGATAATGTAGCCTAGTCCAACAGTCCACCTCTCTGTGTCTCCATAGATCAACACCAAACTAGATAATGTAGCCTAGTCCAACCTCAGTCCATCTCTCTGTGTCTCCATAGATCAACACCAAACTAGATAATGTAGCCTAGTCCAACCTCAGTCCACCTTTCTGTGTCTCCATAGATCAACACCAAACTAGATAATGTAGCCTAGTTCAACCTCAGTCCACCTCTCTGTGTCTCCATAGATCAACACCAAACTAGATAATGTAGCCTAGTTCAACCTCAGTCCACCTCTCTGTGTCTCCATAGATCAACACCAAACTAGATAATGTAGCCTAGTCCAACCTCAGTCCACCTCTCTGTGTCTCCATAGATCAACACCAAACTAGATAATGTAGCCTAGTCCAACCTCAGTCCACCTCTCTGTGTCTCCATAGATCAACACCAAACCAGAAAACGTAGCCTAGTCCAACCTCAGTCCACCTCTCTGTGTCTCCATAGATCAACACCAAACTAGATAATGTAGCCTAGTCCAACCTCAGTCCACCTCTCTGTGTCTCCATAGATCAACACCAAACTAGATAATGTAGCCTAGTCCAACCTCAGTCCACCTCTCTGTGTCTCCATAGATCAACACCAAACTAGATAATGTAGCCTAGTCCAACCTCAGTCCACCTCTCTGTGTCTCCATAGATCAACACCAAACTAGATAATGTAGCCTAGTCCAACCTCAGTCCACCTCTCTGTGTCTCCATAGATCAACACCAAACTAGATAATGTAGCCTAGTCCAACCTCAGTCCACCTCTCTGTGTCTCCATAGATCAACACCAAACTAGATAATGTAGCCTAGTCCAACCTCAGTCCACCTCTCTGTATCTCCATAGATCAACACCAAACTAGATAATGTAGCCTAGTCCAACCTCAGTCCACCTCTCTGTGTCTCCATAGATCAACACCAAACTAGATAATGTAGCCTAGTCCAACCTCAGTCCACCTCTCTGTGTCTCCATAGATCAACACCAAACTAGATAATGTAGCCTAGTCCAACCTCAGTCCACCTCTCTGTGTCTCCATAGATCAACACCAAACTAGATAATGTAGCCTAGTCCAACAGTCCACCTCTCTGTGTCTCCATAGATCAACACCAAACTAGATAATGTAGCCTAGTCCAACCTCAGTCCACCTCTCTGTGTCTCCATAGATCAACACCAAACTAGATAATGTAGCCTAGTCCAACCTCAGTCCACCTCTCTGTGTCTTCATAGATCAACACCAAACTAGATAATGTAGCCTAGTTCAACCTCAGTCCACCTCTCTGTGTCTCCATAGATCAACACCAAACTAGATAATGTAGCCTAGTCCAACCTCAGTCCACCTCTCTGTGTCTCCATAGATCAACACCAAACTAGATAATGTAGCCTAGTTCAACCTCAGTCCACCTCTCTGTGTCTCCATAGATCAACACCAAACTAGATAATGTAGCCTAGTCCAACCTCAGTCCACCTCTCTGTGTCTCCATAGATCAACACCAAACTAGATAATGTAGCCTAGTCCAACCTCAGTCCACCTCTCTGTGTCTCCATAGATCAACACCAAACTATCCACCTCTCTGTGTCTCCATAGATCAACACCAAACTAGATAATGTAGCCAAATCCAACCTCAGTCCACCTCTCTGTGTCTCCATAGATCAACACCAAACTAGATAATGTAGCCTAGTCCAACCTCAGTCCACCTCTCTGTGTCTCCATAGATCAACACCAAACTAGATAATGTAGCCTAGTCCAACCTCAGTCCACCTCTCTGTGTCTCCATAGATCAACACCAAACTAGATAATGTAGCCTAGTCCAACCTCAGTCCACCTCTCTGTGTCTCCATAGATCAACACCAAACTAGATAAAGTAGCCTAGTTCAACCTCAGTCCACCTCTCTGTGTCTCCATAGATCAACACCAAACTAGATAATGTAGCCTAGTCCAACCTCAGTCCACCTCTCTGTGTCTCCATAGATCAACACCAAACTAGATAATGTAGCCTAGTTCAACCTCAGTCCACCTCTCTGTGTCTCCATAGATCAACACCAAACTAGATCCAATTTCAAACTATAGGATTCAAACAAAAAACTAAACCGATCATTTGTATCACAGGACAAGAGGGCTCCACCAATGGCACGCGAGGCCTTTGGGCAGGAGGCGGAGCCTTAGTGGATTGAATCTAGAGGTCATGACAGCTGGATAGGGGTGTCAGACAGATCATCAGATGTGAGAAAGAGCCAAGATTGCGTCGTTGTGAGAGGTAGTGTTTTCTCGCTTGTCAAAGCGACATTGAGGGTTAGGTGGTTAACAGTCTAATATTGGCCATCAATGTTGAAATAAACTAACTAGAACTTGTTTTAGCGACATAGGACAAGTTTAGAGTTTGTTTTTGTCAAGTTTAATGGAAAAAACAGGACAGGAAGACAACAGTAGACGGAATATCCAAGTCTCACAGAAGACGACAGGCATGCTAGCTAGCTACAACGAGAGCCAGAGCAGCAACAAGATGCCGCGAGCTCCATCAAGAGAAAGAACAAACCTGACCTGGATGAAATGCTTGTAACCTATTTACCTCAGACCCCAATTAAAAATCCACCGGGGAAAAAAGTGAGAGAGAACATTTCTATGTTTGAACTTTTCTCTGCAATCCAGTCCCTGTCTACTAAACAAGACGCCGTGCTCTCCAACGTGTCCATTATAGAGCGGGCTACCAAAGAAACATCAAAGAATATCGATAATTTGTCAGAAACTGTCAATCAGCTTCACAAAATTGTGAGCGAGAACAAGGAAAAGATTACGTTCCTAGAGAATGAGTTGAAGAAACAAACATAATGAGCTGTGTGAGAATGTAGCTGAAGAATCATAAACATAATGAGCTGTGTGAGAATGAGTTGAAGAAACAAACATAATGAGCTGTGTGAGAATGAGTTGAAGAATCCCAACATAATGAGCTGTGTGAGAATGAGTTGAAGAAACATAAACATAATGAGCTGTGTGAGAATGAGTTGAAGAAACAAACATAATGAGCTATGTGAGAATGAGCTGAAGAAACAAACATAATGAGCTGTGTGAGAATGTAGCTGAAGAAACAAACATAATGAGCTGTGTGAGAATGTAGCTGAAGAAACAAACATAATGAGCTGTGTGAGAATGTAGCTGAAGAAACAAACATAATGAGCTGTGTGAGAATGTAGCTGAAGAAACAAACATAATGAGCTGTGTGAGAATGAGCTGAAGAAACAAACATAATGAGCTGTGTGAGAATGAGCTGAAGAAACAAACATAATGAGCTGTGTGAGAATGAGTTGAAGAAACAAACATAATGAGCTGTGTGAGAATGAGCTGAAGAAACAAACATAATGAGCTGTGTGAGAATGAGCTGAAGAAACAAACATAATGAGCTGTGTGAGAATGTAGCTGAACTTCAAAGGTACTCTCGCAGGTGGCATCTGAAAATCCAAGGTGTAAAAGAGATAGAGGGAGAGGATATTAGAGAAGCAGTCATTAATATCCTGGGAAAGGTGTCTCCGTGCATCAAAGACAAGCTGAGAGACGTGATCGACTTGGGAAACGAAGATCTGAAGGACCCCCTCGCAATATCATCTTGCGCTTAACTATGCGCCATTGCAGGGACATCATCTGGAGAATGGCCAAGGGGAACACTTACAGGGACATCATCTGGAGAATGGCCCAGGTGAACACTTACAGGGACATCATCTGGAGAATGGCCAAGGGGAACACTTACAGGGACATCATCTGGAGGCCCAGGGGAACACTTACAGGGACATCATCTGGAGAATGGCCAAGGGGAACACTTACAGGGACATCATCTGGAGGCCCAGGGGAACACTTACAGGGACATCATCTGGAGAATGGCCAAGGGGAACACTTACAGGGACATCATCTGGAGAATGGCCCAGGGGAACACTTACAGGGACATCATCTGGAGGCCCAGGGGAACACTTACAGGGACATCATCTGGAGAATTGCCAAGGAGAACACTTACAGGGACATCATCTGGAGAATGGCCAAGGAGAACACTTACAGGGACATCATCTGGAGGCCCAGGGGAACACTTACAGGGACATCATCTGGAGAATGGCCAAGGGGAACACTTACAGGGACATCATCTGGAGAATGGCCAAGGGGAACACTTACAGGGACATCATCTGGAGAATGGCCAAGGGGAACACTTACAGGGACATCATCTGGAGAATGGCCAAGGGGAACACTTACAGGGACATCATCTGGAGGCCCAGGGGAACACTTACAGGGACATCATCTGGAGGCCCAGGGGAACACTTACAGGGACATCATCTGGAGGCCCAGGGGAACACTTACAGGGACATCATCTGGAGAATGGCCAAGGAGAACACTTACAGGGACATCATCTGGAGGCCCAGGGGAACACTTACAGGGACATCATCTGGAGAATGGCCAAGGAGAACACTTACAGGGACATCATCTGGAGAATGGCCAAGGGGAACACTTACAGGGACATCATCTGGAGAATGACCAAGGAGAACACTTACAGGGACATCATCTGGAGAATGGCCAAGGGGAACACTTACAGGGACTTCATCTGGTGAATGGCCAAGGGGAACACTTACAGGGACTTCATCTGGAGAATGGCCAAGGGGAACACTTACAGGGATATCATCTGGAGAATGGCCAAGGGGAACACTTACAGGGACTTCATCTGGAGAATGGCCAAGGGGAACACTTACAGGGACATCATCTGGAGGCCCAGGGGAACACTTACAGGGACATCATCTGGAGAATGGCCCAGGGGAACACTTACAGGGACATCATCTGGAGAATGGCCCAGGGGAACACTTACAGGGACATCATCTGGAGAATGGCCCAGGGGAACAAGTTTCTGGACGAGAAGAAGCTCCGCATCAAAGAGGTTCTGATAGCGCAGGATCAGACTGCCAGGGAGAAACTGTGGCCGCTTATACAGAAGGCACAACGAGAGGGAAAGAAGGCTGGGTTCAAGGGCCCATGCGCGTTTATCCAAGGAAGAATGATTACTGGGTAACTCTGTTGACATGAACCATACTGGAACTGTGAGTACTGCCAAGACTACATTTAATGTACTGCCATGAGTTAATGCACCGTGTGAACTACAATTTATGAACACTTGCCAACTAACAAAGGGGGAAAAAGAGATGTGTTATTCTGTTAACCACCGCTACCTCAGCTGAGGGTAGTTTTCCGTCAGAGTAATCCTCTGCTTCAATGTTTGTTTTATTGTTCACGTTACTACTTTGTTTTCAACTCACTCAATATCGTTAGTCTGAATGCTCGGGGTTTGAGAGATCTTACTAAAAGGAAAGCCTTATTTTTTATCTAGTAAAAGCAGTAACGCAGATTTTGTCCTTCTTCAGGAAACTCATTCGTGTGAAAGTGATTTGAGATGTTGTAAATCACAATGGGGAGACACATGGCCTATTTCAGTCATGGATCAAATCATTCTGCTGGTGTTTTGACACTTATTCACAAGTTTAAAGGTGACGTTCTAGAATCCACATATTCACAAGTTTAAAGGTGACGTTCTAGAATCCACATATTCAAAAGTTTAAAGGTGACGTTCTAGAATCCACATATTCACAAGTTTAAAGGTGACGTTCTAGAATCCACATATTCACAGTTTAAAGGTGACGTTCTAGAATCCACATCTTCACAGTTTAAAGGTGACGTTCTAGAATCCACATCTTCACAGTTTAAAGATGACGTTCTAGAATCCACATATTCACAAGTTTAAAGGTGACATTCTAGAATCCACATCTTCACAGGACGGGAGATGGGTCATAGTAACTGTTAAACTTGACAATGCTATTTTCATCATCTGTAATGTATATGGACATAACTCACATGCTCCTAATAAGACCCTTTTTACCCAATTTACCAGAAAAGTACAGGATTTAAACAACATATACTCTGAGGCTTTTCTAATCATTTCCGGAGATTTTAATGAAACACCTGATGCATCTGCTGATCGTTTTCCTCCTAGAACGAGTCAAAGCCCTCAAAAACATTAACATTAACATTACCACGCCTGGCATTATTTCAATCCGGATGCTAAGGGTTATACCCACAAAACAGATTCCTAATTCACCCGTTTTGTTAGAATTTGTTATAGCTGTAGATCATCAGTTGGCCCCTTTTCTGATCATCACTTGATTTCCCTGAATTTACAAGCTACTAACAAAATCTAAAAGGTACTCGAGGATATTGGAAATTAAACAACACACTTCTTAAAGATCCTATTGTCATTGGAAACATCAAATCGTTAGCCAAAGATATTTTTTACAAGAAAAGACATGTGTGATGGAAGTAGATGGGAATTTTTCAAATGTAAAGTCAGAGTCATTAAATGTGCCAAAGAGCTGATTGCACTTAAAAAGAACCTTAGAGAAAAATAGTGGATGAGCAAGCTTGATAGTTTTCTAAAGTAAGATAATCTATCTCAAGAAGAAGAGTCTGTATTTAAATCTTTACAACTAGAAGTAGAACTGCTTTACACAGATCAAAGAGGGCCTTTGTCAGGTCAAGAGCCAAATGGAGTGAAGAGGGGGAAAGAAACACTGGTTACTTGAAAAGAGAAACTACAGAAGAAAATCTATAACTGCACTCAAAATGAATGATGTGTTATGCAAAGATCCCATTGCAATGTCAACATTTGTCAATTCCTTTTATGAAAACCTTCACAACTCACAATTTCAGGAAGATGGTTATGTCCCTGTAATTGAGGATGATTTCCACTCAGTTTGCGATTCACCTGTGTCAATTGAAGAAATTAGAGAGGCTCTGAATTCAATGAAAAAGGGGAATCACCTGGCCCTGATGGCCTGTCAGTTGAATTCTATAGACAGTTTTGGGAGTTACTAGAAGACCCGATTTTTAATATGTTTCAAGATTTCATTGAAAATGGGGGAAACTATGAAACAGGGCCTTATTTCACTGATCCCGAAGCCTGATAAAGACACTTCTCTCATTGACAATTGGAGACTAATTACTTTATTAAATACTGATTACAAATTGATTGCTCTGCTTCATGCCAAAAGATTAAAGAAATGAATAGATACCATTATAAATGAGACTCCAACAGGATTTATGAAGGGCCGTCACATCAGCTCTAACATTCGTTTAGTCTTAGACATTATAGATTATTCAGATGCAATTTTTTATTTATTTATTTATTTTACCTTTATTTAACCAGGTAGGCAAGTTGAGAACAAGTTCTCATTTACAATTGCGACCTGGCCAAGATAAAGCAAAGAATTGACTCAAAAAAAATTGACTCAGATGCGGTTGTCTTATTTTTGGACTTCTGTAAAGCCTTTGACACAATTGAACATTAATTTCTCTTTAGGTCACTTAGACCGTCTGGCTTCGGTGAAAATTGTATCAAAGTCATTTGCATGTTTTACAAAGATATAAATAGTTCTGTGTTACTGAATTTTTGGATATACTAAGGTTTAGTATCAACAGAAGTGTACGACAGGGGTGCCCGATTTCGCCATTTTGGTTCATTTTGGTTGTGGAACTTCTATCTCTAGATATTCTGAATAATGCAAATCTGTATGGCTTAACCATTTTTAACAGAGAAATCAACATGCCCCAACTGGCTGATGATACTACTCTTTTTTAAAGAGACAAAGACCAGGTTGTCCTTAATGCTATTACTGCATTCTCTATTGCATCAGGGTTAAAACTGAATGTTTCTAAATGTGAAATCTTATGTTCATATGACTCTGATGATAAAGAATTAGAAAATATTCCTGTAAAGGACTGTGTTAAATATTTAGGAATACATCTGTCAGACAACATAGGAATTTCTCTCCTAAAATTAAGAAAACAAAAAATATATTTTATAATTGGCTCCAAAGGGCTCTTTCTATATTTGGGAGAGTGATTCTGTCCAAGGCAGAGGGACTTTGTGTACCCCTCATTATATTTATTTGTAAATCCCTCTACTTGTAAAGAGATCAACAAGACCTTTCTTGACTTCATCTGGAAAAATAAGTCTCACAAACTAAAAGAGTCAGTCCTCCTTAATAAAAGAGCTGAAGTAGGTCTGGAAGTGTTGGATTTTGTTGACATAAATAACACTTTCAAGATCAACTGGTTGAAAATATGTTTGAACGATACTGATTCAATATGGTATTTCATTACAAATAATGTGTTTAATAAGTTGGGAGGTCTTCAATTTTTACTGAAACTTAAATATATTTCTGGAAGATTACCCGCTAAATTGGCTAGGTTTCATCAACAAGCTTTAATGGCCTGGAAAATGTTTCCTGCGCAGTTTTTCCCCACATAAAGCTCTTTTGTGGAATAATTCAGACATATCTGTAAGGAATAAGTCATTGTTCTACCCCAGCTGGCATGAGAGGAATATTGACTTTGTTCTTGATGTTTTTGACAACAGGGGTAATATTCTCACATATGAACAGTTTATAACATTGAAAGAGTTTCCAATACCTTTCAGAGAGTTTATTTCTGTGATCAAAGCCGTTCCCAGTGGTCTAACTACACTAATGAAAACTCATCTTATCTTTGGTGATGATCACAAAGCTTATCCAGAACTCAGATTGGAAGGCGTGGGCTTACTTGAGAAATCTTGTTGTAATAAACATATAAGACAAATTCTCCATTCACAGAACCAACTTACAACCTAGAGGACAATGTATATGAAACATGCTTATTCCTGACATTGTCTGGAAAAAAAGCTTGGTTAAAACCTCTCTGGGATATGTGGGACGATATAGCGTCCCACCTCGCCAACAGCCAGTGAAAGTGCAGGGCGCCAAATTCAAACAACAGAAATCTCATAGTTTAAATTCCTCAAACATACAAGTATTATACACCATTTTAAATATAAACTTCTTGTTAATCCAGCCACAGTGTCTGATTTCAAAAAGGCTTTACGGCGAAAGCACACCTTGCGATTATGTTAGGTCAGCGCCTAGCCACAGAAAACCATTCAGCCATTTTCCAACCAAGGAGAGGTGTCACAAATCATAATTTTGTGAAAACCTTGCAGAATACTTATTTACCATTATGAACACTACCCATGTTTTACATGGAGGATATAATATGTTACCATTATGAACACTACCCATGTTTTACATGGAGGATATAATATGTTACCATTATGAACACTACCCATGTTTTACATGGAGGATATAATATGTTACCATTATGAACACTACCCATGTTTTACATGAAGGATATAATATGTTACCATTATGAACACTACCCATGTTTTACATGAAGGATATAATATGTTACCATTATGAACACTACTCATGTTTTACATGAAGGATATAATATGTTACCATTATGAACACTACCCATGTTTTACATGGAGGATATAATATGTTACCATTATGAACACTACCCATGTTTTTGACATGAAGGATATAATATGTTACCATTATGAACACTACCCATGTTTTACATGAAGGATATAATATGTTACCATTATGAACACTACCCATGTTTTTGACATGAAGGATATAATATGTTACTATTATGAACACTACCCATGTTTTTGACATGAAGGATATAATATGTTACTATTGCAATGATAACATGACCATTTAATTTTTTTAAATTCTTGTTTCCAAATACTTTATACATGAGCAAAAATTCCAGAATTCTACAACAAAATGAAACATATTTTTGATTGAATATAATTATCTGGTTAAGACATCATCCCCAGTGAATAACAACAAGAACAACATCTTCCTGAATCATTATAATAAGATGTTTTCAGCGTTAATACAATTGCACTACAATTATAATTGTTAAAATTATTATATTGATATTTTTGGTATGTTTTAGTATTTTCTTGTTAATTCCTGTGTTTTGTTTTGTATTATGAATAAAATAATAATAATAAATAAATATTACAGAAACCAGAAGATTTGTGAACTACAAAAAAATAAAATAATATTAAAATAAACAGATCATCAGATGTGTTGTGGGAAGGGGGGGATAGACATACACACACGCACGCACACACACACACACACACACAAACAACATGCACAAACAACACACACGCACACAAATTACACACACACACATACACACAACCAACACTCACCCAGACGCGAACAACACAGACAACACACAGACACGAACAACACACACACGAACAACACACGGACAACAAGCAAACAACACACACACAAACAACACACACACGAGCAACAAGCAAACAACACACACACAAACAACACACACACGAACAACAAGCAAACAACACACACACAAACAACACACAAACAACACACACACGAACAACACACACACAAACAACACACAAACAGCACACACACGAACAACACACACAGGGAAATCATGTGATATGAATATGATACAGTGTTGTACAAGGAAGCCTTTTGAAGCACAGAGTAGTACCAGAATATTGGCCAGATCTCCTTTCTATTCCTTTGAGGGTTTCTTCCATATCACTGGTCTCTTTCATGTTTCTTAAATCATGCTGGCTTGAACACAGCATTTCTGTTGCTACTTTTTATTTATGTTATTATAAATGGCCCATTAATGAATTAATGGCTCACTCTATGCTGTGTGTGTGAGTGTGCATGTGAGTGCATGTGTGTGCATGTGTGTAGTAGTATTTTTCATTATTACTAGAAATAAAGGATTTCAGCATTTAATTACTCTCAATGAAATGACATAGTAAAATATATATATATACAGTACCAGTCACAAGGTTGGACACCGACTCATTCCAGGGTTTTCCTTTATTTTTACTATGTATCTACATTGTAGAATATTGGTGAAGACATCAGAACTATGAAATAACACACATGGAATCATGTAGTAACCAAAATTAAACAAATCAAAATATATTTTATATTTGAGATTCTTCAAAGTAGCCACCCTTTGTCTTGATGACAGCTTTGCACACTCCGGGAGATTTATTTTGATTTTTTATTCTACAATGTTGAAAATAGTAAAACTAAAGTAAAACCCTGGAATTAGTAGATGTGTCCATATATTATTTTGTAGTTCTTATTACCTGGAATTTCAGGGTCAAATGAATAAGGGTGCTCTCGAGCAGCTAGATGTTCTTCACCACTCGGACATCAGATTTGCCACCAATGCTCCTTAATTAAAGGACACATCACTGCACTATATATATATATATATATATATATATATATATATATATATATATATATATTTATATATATATATATATATTTTTTTTTTAAAATTGAACCTTTATTTAACTAGGCAAGAACAAATTATTATTTACAATGATGGCCTACACCGGCAAAACCCGGACAACGCTGGGCCAATTGTCTGCCACTCTATGGGCCTCCCAATCCCGGCTGTTTGTGATACAGCCTGGATTCGAACCAGGCTGTAGTGACGTGTCAAGCACTGAAATACAGTGCCTCAGACCGCTGCGCCACCCGGGAGCCCTGTAAACTATACTCTTCTCTAAACTGGTCATCTCTGGAGACCCGTTGAAGACCCACTGGTTGATACTGTTTATAAAACACTCTTACTGTAGGCCTCACTCCCCCCTACTGTAGGCCTCACTCCCCCCTACTGTAGGCCTCACTCCCCCTACTGTAGGCCTCACTCCCCCTACTGTAGGCCTCACTCCCCCCTACTGTAGGCCTCACTCCCCCCTACTGTAGGCCTCACTCCCCCTACTGTAGGCCTCACTCCCCCCTACTGTAGGCCTCACTCCCCCTACTGTAGGCCTCACTCCCCCTACTGTAGGCCTCACTCCCCCTACTGTAGGCCTCACTCCCCCCTACTGTAGGCCTCACTCCCCCCTACTGTAGGCCTCACTCCCCCTCACTCCCCCTACTGTAGGCCTCACTACCCCCTACTGTAGGCCTCACTCCCCCTACTGTAGGCCTCACTCCCCCTACTGTAGGCCTCACTCCCCCCTACTGTAGGCCTCACTCCCCCTCACTCCCCCTACTGTAGGCCTCACTCCCCCCTACTGTAGGCATCACTCCCCCTACTGTAGGCCTCACTCCCCCTACTGTAGGCCTCACTCCCCCTACTGTAGGCCTCACTCCCCCTACTGTAGGCCTCACTCCCCCTTCTGTAGGCCTCCCTCCCCCTTCTGTAGGCCTCCCTCCCCCTTCTGTAGGCCTCACTCCCCCCTACTGCAGCCCTCACTCCCCCTTCTGTAGGCCTCACTCCCCCCTACTGTAGGCCTCACTCCCCCCTACTGTAGGCCTCACTCCCCCTACTGTAGGCCTCACTCCCCCTACTGTAGGCCTCACTCCCCCTACTGTAGGCCTCACTCCCCCTACTGTAGGCCTCACTCCCCCTACTGTAGGCCTCACTCCCCCTACTGTAGGCCTCACTCCCCCCTACTGTAGGCCTCACTCTCCCTACTGTAGGCCTCACTCCCCCTACTGTAGGCCTCACTCCCCCTACTGTAGGCCTCACCTCCCCTACTGCAGCCCTCATCCTCCACATACAACATCTGTTCTGCCAGTCACATTCTGTTAAAGGTCCCCAAAGCACACACATCTCTGGGTCGCTCCTCTAGTGACTGGAACGAGCTGCAAAACCACTCAAACTGAACAGTTTTATCTCCATCTCTTCATTCAAAGATTCAATCATGGACACTTTTACAGTTGTGGCTGCTTCACGTGATGTATTGTTGTCTCTACCTTCTTGCCTTTTGTGCTGTTGTCTGTGCCCAATAATGTTTGTACCATGTTTTGTGCTGCTACCATGTTGTTGTCATGTTGTGTTGCTACCATGCTGTGTTATGTGTTGCTGCCATGCTATGCTGTTGTCTTAGGTCTCTCTTTATGTAGGATTGTGGTGTCTCTCTGATCATGATGTGTGATTTGTCCTATATTTTGTTTCCTCTTTTGGTACGCCGTCATTGTAAATAAGAATTTTTTCTTTACTGATTGGCCTAGTTAAATAAAGTTTAAATTAATAAAATAAAAAAATAAAAAAATGAAGGATCCGTTACCGTTTATTGTTTATTTATCTTGAAAAAGGTTGCTAATGATTCAAATTATAGGCTTTGTTTACATGATTACTTTCATCTGAATCAGTTATGATTTCGGAGGAAAGGCTATTAAAGCCAGAAATGAGGACAATAGACCAAATATCGGACTTCCTTTATGGCTGAACCGAACTGGGGGGGGGGGGGGGGGGGGGGGGGGGAGAGAGAGAGAGAGAGAGAGAGAGAAAGAGAGGAGGAGGAGGAGGGGATAGCCTAAGAGGAAGGAAACGGCGAGGGCTTCATCAACAGACAGGGGAGTCTCTTGTCAGGCTGATAGAAGGCTGGCTATATCAAATGAAAGCCTGACACGGGATACGCCACGGAAATCTCTCTGGCTGAGATAACCTCGTCGACGTTTACAGAAAATCATTCCAGCGGCTGGAGATCCAGATGTTTACGTAAAACAAGCTGTCAATCGTATTCTTGGAACTGGAACTTTCATCGCATTTTGATTCTCTCTGTGCTGCTTGGGGGGGTGGCTACAACGGTGCCACATTTAACTCGTTTGCGTCACGCTTTGGAGTTTCCTCCCTGGTTAGACATTTGTCGTTTGCTGAGGTTTTGAGACCAAAACCGAAATTCCAGACCATTTTTGGCTGGTGGGCTAAAACTGCGTTCTCCGATGGGTTACATGGCGTGCGTTTGATCCTGGGGTGTGCGCTGCGCGATGGCCGCGTCGGGCGGACGGAAGAGCGAGAAGTTGGACGAGGCACAGGCGTTGGCCCGGAGCTGCGCGGGGAGACCGGACTTTCTCCCGTGCGACGGACTGTCCATCTGCGCAACACACAGCCACGGGAAGTGCTTCAAGCTCCACTGGTGTTGCCACTTGGGATGGTGTCACTGTAAGTAGCCTTGCTTAAAGACCGTCGATGTCTCACCATTCTCTGGGTTCTCCATGTGCTTAGCTGTGCTCTCCGCTCACTCCCTGGTTGGAAGGAGAAATTCAATGAATGTCTATAAATAGCCTGTTATATGCGAATGTTTACAAGAATAGCAGCCTATTGTTTGACTTCAGACAATTCTACTGCCCTACCAAGCAAAAAGGCAGTAACTGCTCATAGCTTGGAACTGAGAAAAATGGCTTTTATTTACGTTGGTTTCATAGTAACTTTATACAGTTACTGCTAACATGACCCCTATTTTATCCTGAACACAATTATAATAGAGACAGGATACTTGTCCACATGATCATGCATGTCTTTAATTCTAGCAAAAATGACTAACTCATTTTCAACCAAATGAGCAATTACTGCCTTTTTGCTTGGTAGGGCAGAATAGCCCTCTTCCGTTTTTGTTGGCTTGTTGGAAACCAGACATACATCCTCTTAGCTGGATGGGACAAGTCAACACAGACATTCTGATGTGATAGACTACATATCTAAACACAGAGCCTAAATTCAGCTGATAAAACCAGTAGCAGGCTAGAATATTGTTACTAGTTATTCAATGTTGGCTCAGTGGTGCAGACAGACAGACAGACAGACAGACACACACACACACACACACACAGTATGATGAACCTCCACCAGTGTACCATTCATGGACTGTCACCCTCACAGCTGGAAGCTGCTGATAGAGAGAGAATGAATGATGTTAAAGACAGTGAATTCATTCAACCTCTTATTCATCAACAGACCATGTCTGTCTTGCAGCTCAGCCTCAGCAGTTGGCTACTGAGATGACTAAATAGACTACACTGTCTTACAATCTATAGGAATCTCATGACCAAGTCTCCAAGAATTCAGACAGGACTGCCAGACTAGAGTATTGAGGATCATTGTCTGGACCTTGAGGTTATAAACTACAGTTGGCTCTCCTTACACCAACATATGTTTTTAGGCAACAAGCTTGTTTCTCTGCACTACAACAGACATTGATGAAGGTATTATCTGGTTTCTCTGCACTACAACAGACATTGATGAAGGTATTATCTGGTTTCTCTGTACTACAACAGACATTGATGAAGGTATTATCTTGTTTCTCTGCACTACAACAGACATTGATGAAGGTATTATCTGGTTTCTCTGCACTACAACAGACATTGATGAAGGTATTATCTGGTTTCTCTGCACTACAACAGACATTGATGAAGGTATTATCTGGTTTCTCTGCACTACAACAGCTGGGTTGTGATGAAGGTATTATCTGGTTTCTCTGCACTACAACAGCTGGGTTGTGATGAAGGTATTATCTGGTTTCTCTGCACTACAACAGCTGGGTTGTGATGAAGGTATTATCTGGTTTCTCTGCACTACAACAGACATTGATGAAGGTATTATCTGGTATCTCTACACTACAACAGACATTGATGAAGGTATTATCTTGTTTCTCTGCACTACAACAGACATTGATGAAGGTATTATCTGGTTTCTCTGCACTACAACAGACATTGATGAAGGTATTATCTGGTTTCTCTGCACTACAACAGCTGGGTTGTGATGAAGGTATTATCTGGTTTCTCTGCACTACAACAGACATTGATGAAGGTATTATCTTGTTTCTCTGCACTACAACAGACATTGATGAAGGTATTATCTGGTTTCTCTGCACTACAACAGACATTGATGAAGGTATTATCTTGTTTCTCTGTACTACAACAGACATTGATGAAGGTATTATCTGGTTTCTCTGCACTACAACAGACATTGATGAAGGTATTATCTTGTTTCTCTGTACTACAACAGACGTTGATGAAGGTATTATCTGGTTTCTCTGCACTACAACAGACATTGATGAAGGTATTATCTTGTTTCTCTGCACCACAACAGACATTGATGAAGGTATTATCTGGTTTCTCTGCACCACAACAGACATTGATGAAGGTATTATCTGGTTTCTCTGCACTACAACAGCTGGGTTGTGATGAAGGTATTATCTGGTTTCTCTGCACTACAACAGCTGGGTTGTGATGAAGGTATTATCTGGTTTCTCTGCACTACAACAGCTGGGTTGTGATGAAGGTATTATCTGGTTTCTCTGCACTACAACAGCTGGGTTGTGATGAAGGTATTATCTGGTTTCTCTGTACTACAACAGACATTGATGAAGGTATTATCTGGTTTCTCTGCACTACAACAGACATTGATGAAGGTATTATCTGGTTTCTCTGCACTACAACAGACATTGATGAAGGTATTATCTGGTTTCTCTACACTACAACAGACATTGATGAAGGTATTATCTGGTTTCTCTACACTACAACAGACATTGATGAAGGTATTATCTTGTTTCTCTGCACTACAACAGACATTGATGAAGGTATTATCTGGTTTCTCTGCACTACAACAGCTGGGTTGTGATGAAGGTATTATCTGGTTTCTCTGCACTACAACAGACATTGATGAAGGTATTATCTGGTTTCTCTGCACTACAACAGACATTGATGAAGGTATTATCTGGTTTCTCTACACTACAACAGACATTGATGAAGGTATTATCTTGTTTCTCTGCACTACAACAGACATTGATGAAGGTATTATCTGGTTTCTCTGCACTACAACAGACATTGATGAAGGTATTATCTGGTTTCTCTGCACTACAACAGCTGGGTTGTGATGAAGGTATTATCTGGTTTCTCTGCACTACAACAGACATTGATGAAGGTATTATCTTGTTTCTCTGCACTACAACAGACATTGATGAAGGTATTATCTGGTTTCTCTGCACTACAACAGACATTGATGAAGGTATTATCTTGTTTCTCTGTACTACAACAGACATTGATGAAGGTATTATCTGGTTTCTCTGCACTACAACAGACATTGATGAAGGTATTATCTTGTTTCTCTGTACTACAACAGACGTTGATGAAGGTATTATCTGGTTTCTCTGCACTACAACAGACATTGATGAAGGTATTATCTTGTTTCTCTGCACCACAACAGACATTGATGAAGGTATTATCTGGTTTCTCTGCACCACAACAGACATTGATGAAGGTATTATCTGGTTTCTCTGCACTACAACAGCTGGGTTGTGATGAAGGTATTATCTGGTTTCTCTGCACTACAACAGCTGGGTTGTGATGAAGGTATTATCTGGTTTCTCTGCACTACAACAGCTGGGTTGTGATGAAGGTATTATCTGGTTTCTCTGCACTACAACAGCTGGGTTGTGATGAAGGTATTATCTGGTTTCTCTGTACTACAACAGACATTGATGAAGGTATTATCTGGTTTCTCTGCACTACAACAGACATTGATGAAGGTAATATCTGGTTTCTCTGCACTACAACAGCTGGGTTATGATGAAGGTATCCTTACATTGTTAATAATGTAATACAACACCACAACACCAAGTTACACTCAGCCACCAGTAGAGGGCAGGCTCACTTCCTCACTGTCTGACCAGGTTACACGTGGTGAAAACAGGTGATAGAAGACCAAGCCAATGCTGAGGGATATATAGAGAGTGTGTGTGTTTGTGTGCCCGACATCCCCACTAAACCTAATCATCAGGGAGAGAGGGAGGGAGAGAGGGAGGGAGAGGGGAGGAAAAGGGAAGGGAGGAAGAGGGAGTGTTTAACCAGGGTCCATAAAGCCCTGTAGTGAACCAGGGACCATAAAGCCCTGTAGTGAACCAGGGATCATAAAGCCCTGTAGTGAACCAGGGATCATAAAGCCCTGTAGTGAACCAGGGATCATAAAGCCCTGTAGTGAACCAGGGATCATAAAGCCCTGTGGTTAACCAGGGACCAAGGGTTTGACGTGTGTGTGTGTGCCGTTGCGTCTTTGTCCATATGTTTGTACGTTTTGGAGAAGTGAGACCCTAGAAACGCCTGTGAAATGTGTTGTCAGTCAGTTTCCTTTTCTGTATCAGTAACACAGTCATCTGTCCCGACTCTTGTCTTCACAGTACTGTTCAGTAACTGGTAGCTGCGTGTCTGTCAGCCTACATCCTCTGTAATGCTCCTCCATTCTCCGTTTGCTGCATTGTTATTGTGATGGGTAAAGTCAAGCAGTCCTGTGTCTCCGGGCCGGACCCCAAAACAACATTGTTATTGTGATGGGTAAAGTCAAGCAGTCCTGTGTCTCCGGGCCGGACCCCAAAACAACATTGTTATTGTGTCAAGCTGAAGTGACAGAGGATGGCATTTCAAAAAGTATATCATAGTCAGACTGTATTCTATAGCCTGAACACACTAATGTTATACACAGAACACCAACACACAGCTGTCTCTGGGCTGACTGTCTGTGTGCTGACCGTCTCTGGGCTGACCGTCTGTGGGCTGACCGTCTGTGGGCTGACCGTCTGTGGGCTGACCGTCTCTGGGCTGACCGTCTCTGGGCTGACGGTCTCTGGGCTGACTGACTCTGGGCTGACTGACTCTGGGCTGACTGACTCTGGGCTGACTGATCACTGAGAGAACAGGCAG
This sequence comes from Oncorhynchus clarkii lewisi, assembly GCF_045791955.1. Taxonomy (NCBI): domain Eukaryota; kingdom Metazoa; phylum Chordata; class Actinopteri; order Salmoniformes; family Salmonidae; genus Oncorhynchus; species Oncorhynchus clarkii. The sequence continues at coordinate 161,317 of NW_027260967.1, forward strand.
AGAGGGGTCACTCTCAGAGGTTATAGTTCAGCTGCCACTTGACCTCTCTGGTCCGTCAAACCTTATCAAACCATCTGGCCCGTTGCCATTTGTGATCCCCCCACACCCAACCTCCCTCTCCTCCCATCCTAGATGATTCAGACCCTGCTGGCAGCATTAACAGAGGTATCCCTCTGGGGGGATGGAGGTATGGCAACAGCTCTCTCTCTCTCCTCCTCCTCCTCCTCCTATGGAAACAAACATTGCTGAGGCTGTTACAGCCATGTTTCCATCACCTCCACTGTGTATATTATATGAAGTGTCTATAGTTCTCCCACCGATGCCGCCGTTGTTATGCATAATATTATATGAAGAGTATGAAGTGTACATTAGACAGGGGTTATAGTTAATATAGGTCATTAATAATAAACAGGAAGTGTACATTAGACAGGGGTTATAGTTAATATAGGTCATGAATAATAAACAGGAAGTGTACATTAGACAGGGGTTATAGTTAATATAGGTCCTTAATAATAAACAGGAAGTGTACATTAGACAGGGGTTATAGTTAATATAGGTCATGAATAAATAATAGTGAATAATAAACAGGAAGTGTACATTAGACAGGGGTTATAGTTAATATAGGTCATGAATAATAAACAGGAAGTGTACATTAGACAGGGGTTATAGTTAATATAGGTCCTTAATAATAAACAGGAAGTGTACATTAGACAGGGGTTATAGTTAATATAGGTCATGAATAATAAACAGGAAGTGTACATTAGACAGGGGTTATAGTTAATATAGGTCATGAATAAATAATAGTGAATAATAAACAGGAAGTGTACATTAGACAGGGGTTATAGTTAATATAGGTCATGAATAATAAACAGGAAGTGTACATTAGACAGGGGTTATAGTTAATATAGGTCATGAATAATAAACAGGAAGTGTACATTAGACAGGGGTTATAGTTAATATAGGTCCTTAATAATAAACAGGAAGTGTACATTAGACAGGGGTTATAGTTAATATAGGTCATGAATAAATAATAGTGAATAATAAACAGGAAGTGTACATTAGACAGGGGTTATAGTTAATATAGGTCATGAATAATAAACAGGAAGTGTACATTAGACAGGGGTTATAGTTAATATAGGTCATGAATAATAAACAGGAAGTGTACATTAGACAGGGGTTATAGTTAATATAGGTCCTTAATAATAAACAGGAAGTGTACATTAGACAGGGGTTATAGTTAATATAGGTCATGAATAATAAACAGGAAGTGTACATTAGACAGGGGTTATAGTTAATATAGGTCCTTAATAATAAACAGGAAGTGTACATTAGACAGGGGTTATAGTTAATATAGGTCATGAATAAATAATAGTGAATAATAAACAGGAAGTGTACATTAGACAGGGGTTATAGTTAATATAGGTCATGAATAAATAATAGTGAATAATAAACAGGAAGTGTACATTAGACAGGGGTTATAGTTAATATAGGTCCTTAATAATAAACAGGAAGTGTACATTAGACAGGGGTTATAGTTAATATAGGTCATGAATAAATAATAGTGAATAATAAACAGGAAGTGTACATTAGACAGGGGTTATAGTTAATATAGGTCATGAATAAATAATAGTGAATAATAAACAGGAAGTGTACATTAGACAGGGGTTATAGTTAATATAGGTCCTTAATAATAAACAGGAAGTGTACATTAGACAGGGGTTATAGTTAATATAGGTCATGAATAAATAATAGTGAATAATAAACAGGAAGTGTACATTAGACAGGGGTTATAGTTAATATAGGTCATGAATAATAAACAGGAAGTGTACATTAGACAGGGGTTATAGTTAATATAGGTCATGAATAATAAACAGGAAGTGTACATTAGACAGGGGTTATAGTTAATATAGGTCATGAATAATAAACAGGAAGTGTACATTAGACAGGGGTTATAGTTAATATAGGTCATGAATAATAAACAGGAAGTGTAAATTAGACAGGGGTTATAGTTAATATAGGTCATGAATAATAAACAGGAAGTGTAAATTAGACAGGGGTTATAGTTAATATAGGTCATGAATAATAAACAGGAAGTGTAAATTAGACAGGGGTTATAGTTAATATAGGTCATGAATAAATAATAGTGAATAATAAACAGGAAGTGTAAATTAGACGGGTTATAGTTAATATAGGTCATGAATAATAAACAGGAAGTGTAAATTAGACAGGGGTTATAGTTAATATAGGTCATGAATAATAAACAGGAAGTGTAAATTAGACAGGGGTTATAGTTAATATAGGTCATGAATAATAAACAGGAAGTGTAAATTAGACAGGGGTTATAGTTAATATAGGTCATTAATAATAAATAGTGAATAATAAACAGGAAGTGTAAATTAGACAGGGGTTATAGTTAATATAGGTCATGAATAAATAATAGTGAATAATAAACAGGAAGTGTACATTAGACAGGGGTTATAGTTAATATAGGTCATGAATAATAAACAGGATGTGTAAATTAGACAGGGGTTATAGTTAATGTAGGTCATGAATAATAAACAGGAAGTGTAAATTAGACAGGGTTATAGTTAATAGAGGTCATGAATAATAAATTATGAATTAACAGTCTGAGAAGTAATGTGATAATAAACAGGAAGAGACATGATGTCCTCTGGGGGAGCAGGAAATGTACTACTTCCTGCTTGCATCTACAGGCTTAAAACCACAGTCTCTGTATGTCGTCATCCCAAATGACTCTGGTCAAAAGTGGAGGGGAGTGTATGTCAAATCAAATCAAATCAAATGTATTTATATAGCCCTTCGTACATCAGCTGATATCTCAAAGTGCTGTACAGAAACCCAGCCTAAAACCCCAAACAGCAAGCAATGCAGGTGTAGAAGCACGGTGGCTAGGAAAAACTCCCTAGAATGGCCAAAACCTAGGAAGAAACCTAGAGAGGAACCAGGCTATGAGGGGTGGCCAGTCCTCTTCTGGCTGTGCTGGGTGGAGATTATAACAGAACATGGCCAAGATGTTCAAATGTTCATAAATGACCAGCAGGGTCGAATAATAATAATGTGTGTGGAGTGGGGGTACCTGTCATCCTCTACATGTACCTATCATCCTCTACATGTGGCTGTCATCCTCTACATGTACCTGTCATCTTCTACATGTGGCTGTCATCCTCTACATGTACCTGTCATCCTCTACATGTAGCTGTCATCCTCTGCATGTACCTGTCATCCTCTACATGTGGCTGTCATCCTCTACATGTACCTGTCATCCTCTACATGTACCTGTCATCCTCTACATGTACCTGTCATCCTCTACATGTGGCTGTCATCCTCTACATGTACCTGTCATCCTCTACATGTAGCTGTCATCCTCTGCATGTACCTGTCATCCTCTACATGTGGCTGTCATCCTCTACATGTACCTGTCATCCTCTACATGTACCTGTCATCCTCTACATGTACTTGTCATCCTCTACTCTACATGTACCTGTCATCCTTTACTCTACATGTACCTGTCATCCTCTACTCTACATGTACCTGTCATCCTCTACTCTACATGTACCTGTCATCCTCTACTCTACATGTACCTGTCATCCTCTACTCTACATGTACCTGTCATCCTCTACATGTACCTGTCATCCTCTACTCTACATGTACCTGTCATCCTCTACTCTAAATGTACCTGTCATCCTCTACATGTACTTGCCATCCTCTACTCTACATGTACTTGTCATCCTCTACTCTACATGTAGCTGTCATCCTCTACATGTAGCTGTCATCCTCTACTCTACATGTACCTGTCATCCTCTACTCTACATGTACCTGTCATCCTTTACTCTACATGTAACTGTCATCCTCTATATATATGTATATATATATCTGTATTGTAGTCTGGTCCTGGTAGATACTGTAGTCTAGTCCTGGTAGATACTGTATGTAGTCTAGTCCTGGTAGATACTGTACTGTAGTCTAGTCCTGGTAGATACTGTATGTAGTCTAGTCCTGGTAGATACTGTACTGTAGTCTAGTCCTGGTAGATACTGTACTGTAGTCTAGTCCTGGTAGATACTGTATGTAGTCTAGTCCTGGTAGATACTGTATGTAGTCTAGTCCTGGTAGATACTGTATGTAGTCTAGTCCTGGTAGATACGGTATGTAGTCTAGTCCTGGTAGATACTGTATGTAGTCTAGTCCTGGTAGATACGGTATGTAGTCTAGTCCTGGTAGATACTGTACTGTAGTCTAGTCCTGGTAGATACTGTATATAGTCTAGTCCTGGTAGATACTGTATGTAGTCTAGTCCTGGTAGATACTGTATGTAGTCTAGTCCTGGTAGATACTGCATGTAGTCTAGTCCTGGTAGATACTGTATGTAGTCTAGTCCTGGTAGATACTGTATGTAGTCTAGTCCTGGTAGATACTGTATGTAGTCTAGTCCTGGTAGATACTGTATGTAGTCTAGTCCTGGTAGATACTGTATGTAGTCTAGTCCTGGTAGATACTGTATGTAGTCTAGTCCTGGTAGATACTGTATGTAGTCTAGTCCTGGTAGATACTGTATGTAGTCTAGTCCTGGTAGATACTGCATGTAGTCTAGTCCTGGTAAATACTGTACTGTATATAGTCTAGTCCTGGTAGATACTGTACTGTATGTAGTCTAGTCCTGGTAGATACTGTATGTAGTCTAGTCCTGGTAGATACTGTATGTAGTCTAGTCCTGATAGATACTGTAGTCTAGTCCTGGTAGATACTGTATGTAGTCTAGTCCTGGTAGACACTGTTTTAACAGCCGTTCTAGATGCTCTGTCTTGAGAGGAGCTACCTGACTGCTAGTGTAGGAAGTATGAATTATTGAACAGACAGAGAGACTGCTCTGTCCACACTGACCCAAAACCAAGGGATTACCAAGGAAATTACCCAGAGAACCTAGGACAGGGATGGGCAACTCCAGTCCTCCAGGGCCTGATTGGTGTCACACTTTTGCCCCAGCTAACACACCTGACTCCAATAATCACCTAATCATGATCTTCAGTTAAGAATGCAGTTAGTTTAATCAGCTGTGTTCGCTAGGGATGGGGGAAATGGTTGACACCACTTCAGAGGTGGGCTTGAACCCAACCTGAGAGTTTCAACCTGAAACTCACCCCGAGAGCTACACCCCGAGAGCTACACCCTGAGAACTATAACCTGAGAGCTACAACCTGAGAACTGTAGCCTGAGAGCTACACCCTGAGAACTATAACCTGAGAGCTACAACCTGAGAGATACACCCTGAGAACTATAACCTGAGAGATACACCCTGAGAACTATAACCTGAGAGCTACAACCTGAGAACTGTAACCTGAGAGCTACACCCTGAGAACTATAACCTGAGAGCTACAACCTGAGAGATACACCCTGAGAACTATAACCTGAGAGATACACCCTGAGAACTATAACCTGAGAGCTATAACCTGAGAACTATAACCTGAGAGCTACACCCTAAGAACTATAACCTGAGAGCGACAACCTGAGAACTATAACCTGAGAGATACACCCTGAGAACTATAACCTGAGAGCTACACCCTAAGAACTATAACCTGAGAGCGACAACCTGAGAACTATAACCTGAGAGCTACACCCTGAGAACTATAACCTGAGAGCTATAACCTGAGAGATACACCCTGAGAGCTATAACCTGAGAGCTACACCCTGAGAACTATAACCTGAGAGCTACAACCTGAGAGATACACCCTGAGAACTATAACCTGAGAGCTACAACCTGAGAGATACACCCTGAGAACTATAACCTGAGAGATACACCCTGAGAACTATAACCTGAGAGCTACAACCTGAGAGATACACCCTGAGAACTATAACCTGAGAGCTACAACCTGAGAGATACACCCTGAGAACTATAACCTGAGAGATACACCCTGAGAACTATAACCTGAGAGCTACACCCTCAGAACTATAACCTGAGAGCTATAACCTGAGAGCTACACCCTAAGAACTATAACCTAAGAACTATAACCTGAGAGCTACACCCTAAGAACTATAACCTGAGAGCTACACCCTAAGAACTATAACCTGAGAGATACACCCTGAGAACTATAACCTGAGAGCTATAACCTGAGAGCTACCACCTGAGAGCTATAACCTGAGAGATACACCCTGAGAACTATAACCTGAGAGATACACCCTGAGAGCTATAACCTGAGAGATACACCCTGAGAACTATACCCTGAGAGATACACCCTGAGAACTATAACCTGAGAGATACACCCTGAGAACTATAACCTGAGAGATACACCCTGAGAACTATAACCTGAGAGATACACCCTGAGAACTATAACCTGAGAGATACACCCTGAGAACTATAACCTGAGAGCTATAACCTGAGAGATACACCCTGAGAGCTATAACCTGAGAGCTACACCCTGAGAACTATAACCTGAGAGCTACAACCTGAGAACTGTAGCCTGAGAGCTACACCCTGAGAACTATAACCTGAGAGCTACAACCTGAGAGATACACCCTGAGAACTATAACCTGAGAGCTACAACCTGAGAGATACACCCTGAGAACTATAACCTGAGAGATACACCCTGAGAACTATAACCTGAGAGCTACAACCTGAGAGATACACCCTGAGAACTATAACCTGAGAGCTACAACCTGAGAGATACACCCTGAGAACTATAACCTGAGAGATACACCCTGAGAACTATAACCTGAGAGCTACACCCTAAGAACTATAACCTGAGAGCTATAACCTGAGAGCTACACCCTAAGAACTATAACCTAAGAACTATAACCTGAGAGCTACACCCTAAGAACTATAACCTGAGAGCTACACCCTAAGAACTATAACCTGAGAGATACACCCTGAGAACTATAACCTGAGAGCTATAACCTGAGAGCTACCACCTGAGAGCTATAACCTGAGAGATACACCCTGAGAACTATAACCTGAGAGATACACCCTGAGAGCTATAACCTGAGAGATACACCCTGAGAACTATAACCTGAGAGATACACCCTGAGAACTATAACCTGAGAGATACACCCTGAGAACTATAACCTGAGAGATACACCCTGAGAACTATAACCTGAGAGATACACCCTGAGAACTATAACCTGAGAGATACACCCTGAGAACTATAACCTGAGAGATACACCCTGAGAACTATAACCTGAGAACTATAACCTGAGAGATACACCCTGAGAACTATAACCTGAGAGATACACCCTGAGAGATACACCCTGAGAACTATAACCTGAGAGATACACCCTGAGAGATACACCCTGAGAACTATAACCTGAGAGATACACCCTGAGAACTATAACCTGAGAGATACACCCTGAGAGCTATAACCTGAGAGATACACCCTGAGAACTATAACCTGAGAGCTACACCCTGAGAGCTATAACCTGAGAGATACACCCTGAGAGCTATAACCTGAGAGATACACCCTGAGAACTATAACCTGAGAGATACACCCTGAGAGCTATAACCTGAGAGATACACCCTGAGAACTATAACCTGAGAGATACACCCTGAGAGCTATAACCTGAGAGATACACCCTGAGAACTATAACCTGAGAGATACACCCTGAGAGCTATAACCTGAGAGATACACCCTGAGAACTATAACCTGAGAGATACACCCTGAGAACTACAACTGTATGATCAAATAGAAATATATTCATGCAGTGTATGTCTGTTTCCTTATTAGTCCCTGGAGGCTGGGTTGGAGTGGTACTATGCACGTTCTCCTCTGTGATTACTCAGAGGGACAGGAAGTGAAAATAGGGCTGAAAATAGGAATGGATTTGGCACTCGTGGTTTTTGTGAATTTTTTATTAAAAATGCAAAAAAACCAGTGGCCTCATTTTACATCAGAGTGGCTGAAATGTTTCATTCTGAAAACAGGTTTTCTACCCCTCTTCAAAACCAGTGGCCTCATTTTACATCAGAGTGGCTGACATGTTTCATTCTGAAAACAGGTTTTCTACCCCTCTTCAAAACCAGTGGCCTCATTTTACATTAGTAGCTGAAATGTTTTTCATCCTGAAAACAGTCGCTACACAACTGTAGTTTTATGAAACCTGTATGATGCGACAATTCTGACAGTATCGTAAGTATTCTTATACTGTTTGTACTCTACAATATGACATACAATACGTTCTGTCTCTACATGCGCTCCAGAGGTGTTTCCTCCACAACTTAATATGTTGTGAAATGTTCATGACTGTTGCTGAGATGGAAAGGGACCATTGGTGAAGGACAATCAGTCCCAGCTAGTGGTGTTAGAAAGGGACAATCAGTCCCAGCTAGTGGTGTTAGATAGAAAGAGACAATCAGTCACAGCTAGTGGTGTTAGAAAGGGACAATCAGTCCCAGCTAGTGGTGTTAGATGGAACAGGACAATCAGTCCCAGCTAGTGGTGTTAGATAGAAAGAGACAATCTGTCACAGCTAGTGGTGTTAGAAAGGGACAATCAGTCACAGCTAGTGGTGTTAGATAGAAAGAGACAATCAGTCCCAGCTAGTGGTGTTAGATAGAAAGAGACAATCAGTCACAGCTAGTGGTGTTAGATAGAAAGAGACAATCAGTCACAGCTAGTGGTGTTAGATAGAAAGAGACAATCAGTCCCAGCTAGTGGTGTTAGATAGAAAGAGACAATCAGTCCCAGCTAGTGGTGTTAGAAAGGGACAATCAGTCCCAGCTAGTGGTGTTAGATAGAAAGAGACAATCAGTCACAGCTAGTGGTGTTAAAGGGACAATCAGTCCCAGCTAGTGGTGTTAGATGGAACAGGACAATCAGTCCCAGCTAGTGGTGTTAGAAAGGGACAATCAGTCCCAGCTAGTGGTGTTAGATAGAAAGAGACAATCAGTTACAGCTAGTGGTGTCAGATAGAAAGGGGACAATCAGTCACAGCTAGTGGTGTTTGATTGTCCCCTTTCTATCTAACACCACTAGCTGTGACTGATTGTCCCCTTTCTATCTGACACCACTAGCTGTAACTGATTGTCCCCTTTCTATCTGACACCACTAGCTGTAACTGATTGTCCCCTTTCTATCTGTCACAGCTAGTGGTGTTAGAAAGGGACAATCAGTCACAGCTAGTGGTGTTAGCTAGAAAGGGACAATCAGTCACAGACAGTGGTGTTAGATAGAAAAGGGACAATCAGTCCCAGCTAGTGGTGTTAGTCATGTCACCAGATCTGCATATTACTGGGACTTATCTGTTTAATGTCGCTGCCAGAGCCAATAATGTATGTCATCTCTCATTCGAGAGTGCGTATGTATGTGTTGAATCAAAGTTTATTGGCGTGTGCGTGTGATTAGCAGAGGTAGATTCCCAGCTGTGCTTGAGAGCTCAGCCTAATCATCTGTAAATGTCTCTAAATACCACCAGTCCCCATGATGCATCTCTTCACAGCATCTCTGTGAATTCATTATTCATGACATAACATCCAATCAGGTGGGAGGGAGGTTGACGACCAGGAAACTCCCTGTTTAGGGGAACTGTCTCTGTATGTAGTGTCTTTAGTATGACATTAGGATGTTATATCATGTATTACATCGCTAGCCATGCACCCCTTTATGTGGGTTAAAAGCCCTTTTGAAGGCTAAAGTGTAGCTAAGCTAACAACACTGAAACAGCCTCAGGAAGTCTTCAGTGAACCATCTGAAATGCTTCTTTAGCAGGCTATGAGTCTTCCTATAGTGCTGAAACCCAAACTTCATATCCAACCTTTACATCCCATCTCAACTTATATGAATTGAGGCTAAGACCCTGGAATGCTGCCTTCCTTCCTTCCTTCCTGCCTGCCTGCCTGCCATCCGTGTCTCTCTGTGTGTGACTGACTCTGATCCTGGTAAACTAGTGTTTTAGCCTTTCATCCATCTTACAGCTACTCTACAGCCCTGAAACCACACACACACACACACACACACACACACACACACAGCAGCAACCCTGAAACGTCGCAGCACATTCAGCCCAGACGAGGACATTTGCAAAGTGGAGCGAAAAGCCAGTCTTCAACCTTCCACACACATCCACAATATACAGTACATTAACAACCTTCCACACTATCCAGTACATTAACAACCTTCCACACTATCCAGTACATTAACAACCTTCCACAATATACAGTACATTAACAACCTTCCACAATATACAGTACATTAACAACCTTCCACACTATCCAGTACATTAACAACCTTCCACAATATCCAGTACATTAACAACCTTCCACACACATCCACAATATACAGTACATTAACAACCTTCCACAATATCCAGTACATTAACAACCTTCCACAATATCCAGTACATTAACAACCTTCCACACACATCCACACTATCCAGTACATTAACAACCTTCCACACTATCCAGTACATTAACAATATCCAGTACATTAACAACCTTCCACAATATCCAGTACATTAACAACCTTCCACACTATCCAGTACATTAACAACCTTCCACACTATCCAGTACATTAACAACCTTCCACAATATCCAGTACATTAACAATCTTCCACAATATCCAGTACATTAACAACCTTCCACACTATACAGTACATTATCAACCTTCCACACATATCCACAATATACAGTACATTAACAACCTTTCACACAGATCCACAATATACAGTACATTAACAACCTTCCACAATATACAGTACATTGACAACCTTCCACACAGATCCACAATGTACAGTACATTAACAACCTTCCACAATATACAGTACATTAACAACCTTCCACAATATACAGTACAATAACAACCTTCCACACACATCTACAATATCCAGTACATTAACAACCTTCCACACTATACAGTACATTAACAACCTTCCACAATATACAGTACATTAACAACCTTCCACACAGATCCACAATATACAGTACATTAACAACCTTCCACAATATACAGCACATTAACAACCTTCCACAATATACAGTACAATAACAACCTTCCACACAGATCCACAATATACAGTACATTAACAACCTTCCACAATATACAGTACATTAACAACCTTCCACACAGATCCACAATATACAGTACATTAACAACCTTCCACAATATACAGTACATTAACAACCTTCCACACAGATCCACAATATACAGTACAATAACAACCTTCCACAATATACAGTACATTAACAAACTTCCACAATATACAGTACATTAACAACCTTCCACACAGATCCACAATATACAGTACATTAACAACCTTCCACACAGATCCACAATATACAGTACATTAACAACCTTCCACAATATACAGTACATTAACAACCTTCCACAATATACAGTACATTAACAACCTTCCACAATATACAGTACATTAACAACCTTCCACAATATACAGGACATAAACAACCTTCCACAATATACAGTACATTAACAACCTTCCACAATATACAGTACATTAACAACCTTCCACAATATACAGTACAATAACAACCTTCCACAATATACAGTACATTAACAACCTTCCACACAGATCCACAATATACAGTACATTAACAACCTTCCACAATATACAGTACATTAACAACCTTCCACACAGATCCACAATATACAGTACATTAACAACCTTCCACACAGATCCACAATATACAGTACAATAACAACCTTCCACAATATACAGTACATTAACAACCTTCCACAATATACAGTACATTAACAACCTTCCACACAGATCAACAATATACAGTACATTATCAACCTTCCACAATATACAGTACAATAACAACCTTCCACACAGATCCACAATACACAGTACATTAACAACCTTCCACACAGATCCACAATATACAGTACATTAACAACCTTCCACAATATACAGTACATTAACAACCTTCCACAATATACAGTACATTAACAACCTTCCACAATATACAGGACATTAACAACTTTCCACAATATACAGTACATTAACAACCTTCCACACAGATCCACAATATACAGTACATTAACAACCTTCCACAATATACAGTACATTAACAACCTTCCACAATATACAGTACAATAACAACCTTCCACAATATACAGTACATTAACAACCTTCCACACAGATCCACAATATACCGTACATTAACAACCTTCCACAATATACAGTACATTAACAACCTTCCACAATATACAGTACATTAACAACCTTCCACACTATACAGTACAATAACACACAAACATCTCCATGCCTTGTCCTTCAACACAAACAGTGGTCACTGAAACAGTCCCAGCCTTGGAGCTTCCTGTCAGAGGAAAATCCCTGAGAGGGCCATCCTCACACCGAGTGCATGGATGGATGGGAAATACATTATTTTGGGGATTCAGGCCTTGAAATACTTTTTATTTAATTGAATTTGAATCTTATTTATTTTTTACAATAGATCAGGCTAGAGAAGGGTGGGTGTGATTGTATCACTGTGCTGCTAGTCAGTCAGCCAGCCAGCCAGCCAGTCAGTCAGCCAATCTGTCAGCCAGACAATTAGTCATCCAGCCAATCAGCCAGCCAATCAGCCAGTCATCCAATCAGCCAGCCAGTCAGCCAGACGTGTGCTGCTCTCACACATAATGTTAACATGTGGGCAGTGAGTGTGACTGTGCATGAGGTACTGGTACAGTAATCAAAATCAAATCAAATGTATTTATATAGCCCTTCGTACATCAGCTGATATCTCAAAGTGCTGTATAGAAACCCAGCCTAAAACCCTAAACAGCAAGCAATGCAGGTGTAGAAGCACGGTGGCTAGGAAAAACTCCCTAGAAAGGCCAAAACCTAGGAAGAAACCTAGAGAGGAACCTAGGAAGAAACCTAGAGAGGAAACAGGCTATGTGGGGTGGCCAGTCCTCTTCTGGCTGTGCCGGGTGGAGATTATAACAGTACATGGCCAAGATGTTCAAATGTTCATGAATGACCAGCATGGTCGAATAATAATAACCACAGGCAGAACATTTGAAACTGGAGCAGCAGCACGGCCAGGTGGACTGGGGACAACATGGTGGGCAGTCGTGCTGACAGACATGAGCTCTCTCGCTCAATTTCTTTTCAATTCAAATTGTTTTATTGGCATGCCGTAACGATGTACAGCACCAGTCATAAGGTTTGGACACACCGACTCATTCAAAGGTTTTTCTTCATTTTTTTAAACCATTTTCTACATTGTAGACATCAAAGACATCAAAACTATGAAATAACACACATGGGATTAAGTAGTAACCAAAAAAGTGTTAAACAAATCTAAATATATTTTAGATTCTTCAAAGTAGCCACCCCTTTGCCTTGATGACAGCTTTGCACACACTTGGCATTCTCTCAACCAGCTTCACCTGGAATGCTTTTACAACAGGCTTGAAGGAGTTCCCACATATGCTGAGCACTGCTTTTCCTTCACTCTGCAGTCCAACTCATCCCAAACCATCTCAATTGGGTTGAGTTCGGGTGATTGTGGAGGCCAGGTCATCTGATGCAGCACTCCATAACTCTCCTTCTTTGTCAAATAGACCTTACACAGCCTGGAGGTATGTTGGGTCATTGTCCTGTTGAAAAACTAAAGATAGTCCCACTAAGCTCAAACCAGATGGGATGGCGTATCGCTGCAGAATGATGTGGTAGCCATGCTGGTAAAGTGTGCCTTGAATCCTAAATAAATCACAGACAGTGTCACCAGCAAAGCACCCCCATACCATCACACCTCCTCCTCCATGCTTTATAGTGGGAACTACACATGCAGAGATTATCTGCTCACCTACTCTTCGTCTCACAAAGACATGGCGGTTGGAACCAAAAATTAAAAAAATCTCAGACCAAAGGACAGATCTCCACCGGTCTAATGTCCATTGCTCATGTTTCTTGGCCCAAGCAAGTCTCTTCTTCTTATTGGTGTCCTTTGGTAGTGGTTCCTTTAGTAGTGGTTCCTTTAGTAGTGGTTTCTTTGCAGCAATTTGACCATGAAGGCCTGATTCACAGTCTCCTCTGAACAGATGATGTTGAGAGGTGTCTGTTACTTGAACTCTGTGAAGCATTCATTTGGGCTGCAATTTCTGAGGCTGGTAACTCTAATGAACGTATCCTCTGCAGCAGAGGTAACTCTGGGCCTTCCTTTCCTGTGGCGGTCCTGATGAGAGCCAGTTTCATCATAGCAGAGGTAACTCTGGGCCTTCCTTTCCTGTGGCGGTCCTGATGAGAGCCAGTTTCATCAGAGCAGAGGTAACTCTGGGCCTTCCTTTCCTGTGGCGGTCCTGATGAGAGCCAGTTTCATCATAGCAGAGGTAACTCTGGGTCTTCCTTTCCTGTGGCGGTCCTGATGAGAGACAGTTTCATCATAGCAGAGGTAACTCTGGGCCTTCCTTTCCTGTGGCGGTCCTGATGAGAGCCAGTTTCATCATAGCAGAGGTAACTCTGGGCCTTCCTTTCCTGTGGCGGTCCTGATGAGAGCCAGTTTCATCATAGCAGAGGTAACTCTGGGTCTTCCTTTCCTGTGGCGGTCCTGATGAGAGCCAGTTTCATCATAGCAGAGGTAACTCTGGGCCTTCCTTTCCTGTGGCGGTCCTGATGAGAGCCAGTTTCATCATAGCAGAGGTAACTGGGCCTTCCTTTCCTGTGGCGGTCCTGATGAGAGCCAGTTTCATCATAGCAGAGGTAACTCTGGGCCTTCCTTTCCTGTGGCGGTCCTGATGAGAGCCAGTTTCATCATAGCAGAGGTAACTCTGGGCCTTCCTTTCCTGTGGCGGTCCTGATGAGAGCCAGTTTCATCATAGCAGAGGTAACTCTGGGTCTTCCTTTCCTGTGGCGGTCCTGATGAGAGACAGTTTCATCATAGCAGAGGTAACTCTGGGCCTTCCTTTCCTGTGGCGGTCCTGATGAGAGCCAGTTTCATCATAGCAGAGGTAACTCTGGGCCTTCCTTTCCTGTGGCGGTCCTGATGAGAGCCAGTTTCATCATAGCAGAGGTAACTCTGGGTCTTCCTTTCCTGTGGCGGTCCTGATGAGAGCCAGTTTCATCATAGCAGAGGTAACGCTGGGCCTTCCTTTCCTGTGGCGGTCCTGATGAGAGCCAGTTTCATCATAGCAGAGGTAACTCTGGGCCTTCCTTTCCTGTGGCGGTCCTGATGAGAGCCAGTTTCATCATAGCAGAGGTAACTCTGGGCCTTCCTTTCCTGTGGCGGTCCTGATGAGAGCCAGTTTCATCATAGCAGAGGTAACTCTGGGCCTTCCTTTCCTGTGGCGGTCCTGATGAGAGCCAGTTTCATCATAGCAGAGGTAACTCTGGGCCTTCCTTTCCTGTGGCGGTCCTGATGAGAGCCAGTTTCATCATAGCAGAGGTAACTCTGGGCCTTCCTTTCCTGTGGCGGTCCTGATGAGAGCCAGTTTCATCATAGCAGAGGTAACTCTGGGCCTTCCTTTCCTGTGGCGGTCCTGATGAGAGCCAGTTTCATCATAGCAGAGGTAACTCTGGGCCTTCCTTTCCTGTGGCGGTCCTGATGAGAGCCAGTTTCATCATAGCAGAGGTAACTCTGGGTCTTCCTTTCCTGTGGCGGTCCTGATGAGAGCCAGTTTCATCATAGCAGAGGTAACTCTGGGTCTTCCTTTCCTGTGGCGGTCCTGATGAGAGCCAGTTTCATCATAGCAGAGGTAACTCTGGGTCTTCCTTTCCTGTGGCGGTCCTGATGAGAGCCAGTTTCATCATAGCAGAGGTAACTCTGGGCCTTCCTTTCCTGTGGCGGTCCTGATGAGAGACAGTTTCATCATAGCAGAGGTAACTCTGGGTCTTCCTTTCCTGTGGCGGTCCTGATGAGAGCCAGTTTCATCATAGCAGAGGTAACTCTGGGCCTTCCTTTCCTGTGGCGGTCCTGATGAGAGCCAGTTTCATCATAGCAGAGGTAACTCTGGGCCTTCCTTTCCTGTGGCGGTCCTGATGAGAGCCAGTTTCATCACAGCAGAGGTAACTCTGGGTCTTCCTTTCCTGTGGCGGTCCTGATGAGAGCCAGTTTCATCATAGCAGAGGTAACTCTGGGCCTTCCTTTCCTGTGGCGGTCCTGATGAGAGCCAGTTTCATCATAGCAGAGGTAACTCTGGGTCTTCCTTTCCTGTGGCGGTCCTGATGAGAGCCAGTTTCATCATAGCAGAGGTAACTCTGGGTCTTCCTTTCCTGTGGCGGTCCTGATGAGAGCCAGTTTCATCATAGCAGAGGTAACTCTGGGTCTTCCTTTCCTGTGGCGGTCCTGATGAGAGCCAGTTTCATCATAGCAGAGGTAACTCTGGGTCTTCCTTTCCTGTGGCGGTCCTGATGAGAGCCAGTTTCATCATAGCAGAGGTAACTCTGGGTCTTCCTTTCCTGTGGCGGTCCTGATGAGAGCCAGTTTCATCATAGCAGAGGTAACTCTGGGTCTTCCTTTCCTGTGGCGGTCCTGATGAGAGCCAGTTTCATCATAGCAGAGGTAACTCTGGGTCTTCCTTTCCTGTGGCGGTCCTGATGAGAGCCAGTTTCATCAGAGCAGAGGTAACTCTGGGTCTTCCTTTCCTGTGGCGGTCCTGATGAGAGCCAGTTTCATCATAGCAGAGGTAACTCTGGGTCTTCCTTTCCTGTGGCGGTCCTGATGAGAGACAGTTTCATCATAGCAGAGGTAACTCTGGGTCTTCCTTTCCTGTGGCGGTCCTGATGAGAGCCAGTTTCATCATAGCAGAGGTAACTCTGGGCCTTCCTTTCCTGTGGCGGTCCTGATGAGAGCCAGTTTCATCATAGCAGAGGTAACTCTGGGTCTTCCTTTCCTGTGGCGGTCCTGATGAGAGCCAGTTTCATCATAGCAGAGGTAACTCTGGGTCTTCCTTTCCTGTGGCGGTCCTGATGAGAGCCAGTTTCATCATAGCAGAGGTAACTCTGGGTCTTCCTTTCCTGTGGTGGTCCTGATGAGAGCCAGTTTCATCATAGCAGAGGTAACTCTGGGTCTTCCTTTCCTGTGGCGGTCCTGATGAGAGCCAGTTTCATCATAGCAGAGGTAACTCTGGGTCTTCCTTTCCTGTGGCGGTCCTGATGAGAGCCAGTTTCATCATAGCAGAGGTAACTCTGGGTCTTCCTTTCCTGTGGTGGTCCTGATGAGAGACAGTTTCATCAGAGCAGAGGTAACTCTGGGCCTTCCTTTCCTGTGGCGGTCCTGATGAGAGACAGTTTCATCAGAGCAGAGGTAACTCTGGGTCTTCCTTTCCTGTGGCGGTCCTGATGAGAGACAGTTTCATCACAGCAGAGGTAACTCTGGGTCTTCCTTTCCTGTGGTGGTCCTGATGAGAGCCAGTTTCATCATAGCAGAGGTAACTCTGGGCCTTCCTTTCCTGTGGCGGTCCTGATGAGAGACAGTTTCATCAGAGCAGAGGTAACTCTGGGTCTTCCTTTCCTGTGGCGGTCCTGATGAGAGACAGTTTCATCACAGCAGAGGTAACTCTGGGCCTTCCTTTCCTGTGGCGGTCCTGATGAGAGCCAGTTTCATCATAGCAGAGGTAACTCTGGGCCTTCCTTTCCTGTGGCGGTCCTGATGAGAGACAGTTTCATCACAGCAGAGGTAACTCTGGGTCTTCCTTTCCTGTGGCGGTCCTGATGAGAGCCAGTTTCATCATAGCAGAGGTAACTCTGGGTCTTCCTTTCCTGTGGTGGTCCTGATGAGAGCCAGTTTCATCATAGCAGAGGTAACTCTGGGCATTCCTTTCCTGTGGTGGTCCTGATGAGAGCCAGTTTCATCACAGCAGAGGTAACTCTGGGCCTTCCTTTCCTGTGGTGGTCCTGATGAGAGCCAGTTTCATCATAGCAGAGGTAACTCTGGGCCTTCCCTTCCTGTGGCGGTCCTGATGAGAGCCAGTTTCATCATAGCAGAGGTAACTCTGGGCCTTCCTTTCCTGTGGCGGTCCTGATGAGAGCCAGTTTCATCACAGCAGAGGTAACTCTGGGTCTTCCTTTCCTGTGGCGGTCCTGATGAGAGCCAGTTTCATCACAGCAGAGGTAACTCTGGGCCTTCCTTTCCTGTGGTGGTCCTGATGAGAGCCAGTTTCATCACAGCAGAGGTAACTCTGGGCCTTCCTTTCCTGTGGCGGTCCTGATGAGAGACAGTTTCATCAGAGCAGAGGTAACTCTGGGCCTTCCTTTCCTGTGGCGGTCCTGATGAGAGACAGTTTCATCAGAGCAGAGGTAACTCTGGGCCTTCCTTTCCTGTGGCGGTCCTGATGAGAGACAGTTTCATCAGAGCAGAGGTAACTCTGGGCCTTCCTTTCCTGTGGCGGTCCTGATGAGAGACAGTTTCATCAGAGCAGAGGTAACTCTGGGCCTTCCTTTCCTGTGGCGGTCCTGATGAGAGCCAGTTTCATCACAGCAGAGGTAACTCTGGGTCTTCCTTTCCTGTGGCGGTCCTGATGAGAGCCAGTTTCATCACAGCAGAGGTAACTCTGGGCCTTCCTTTCCTGTGGCGGTCCTGATGAGAGACAGTTTCATCACAGCAGAGGTAACTCTGGGCCTTCCTTTCCTGTGGCGGTCCTGATGAGAGCCAGTTTCATCATAGCAGAGGTAACTCTGGGTCTTCCTTTCCTGTGGCGGTCCTGATGAGAGCCAGTTTCATCACAGCAGAGGTAACTCTGGGTCTTCCTTTCCTGTGGTGGTCCTGATGAGAGCCAGTTTCATCACAGCAGAGGTAACTCTGGGTCTTCCTTTCCTGTGGCGGTCCTGATGAGAGCCAGTTTCATCATAGCAGAGGTAACTCTGGGTCTTCCTTTCCTGTGGCGGTCCTGATGAGAGCCAGTTTCATCATAGCAGAGGTAACTCTGGGTCTTCCTTTCCTGTGGCGGTCCTGATGAGAGCCAGTTTCATCAGAGCAGAGGTAACTCTGGGTCTTCCTTTCCTGTGGCGGTCCTGATGAGAGCCAGTTTCATCATAGCAGAGGTAACTCTGGGCCTTCCTTTCCTGTGGCGGTCCTGATGAGAGCCAGTTTCATCACAGCAGAGGTAACTCTGGGTCTTCCTTTCCTGTGGCGGTCCTGATGAGAGCCAGTTTCATCAGAGCAGAGGTAACTCTGGGCCTTCCTTTCCTGTGGCGGTCCTGATGAGAGCCAGTTTCATCATAGCAGAGGTAACTCTGGGCCTTCCTTTCCTGTGGCGGTCCTGATGAGAGCCAGTTTCATCAGAGCAGAGGTAACTCTGGGTCTTCCCTTCCTGTGGCGGTCCTGATGAGAGCCAGTTTCATCATAGCAGAGGTAACTCTGGGCCTTCCTTTCCTGTGGCGGTCCTGATGAGAGCCAGTTTCATCATAGCAGAGGTAACTCTGGGCCTTCCTTTCCTGTGGCGGTCCTGATGAGAGCCAGTTTCATCATAGCAGAGGTAACTCTGGGTCTTCCTTTCCTGTGGCGGTCCTGATGAGAGCCAGTTTCATCATAGCAGAGGTAACTCTGGGTCTTCCTTTCCTGTGGCGGTCCTGATGAGAGCCAGTTTCATCATAGCAGAGGTAACTCTGGGCCTTCCCTTCCTGTGGCGGTCCTGATGAGAGCCAGTTTCATCATAGCAGAGGTAACTCTGGGTCTTCCTTTCCTGTGGCGGTCCTGATGAGAGCCAGTTTCATCATAGCAGAGGTAACTCTGGGTCTTCCTTTCCTGTGGTGGTCCTGATGAGAGCCAGTTTCATCACAGCAGAGGTAACTCTGGGCCTTCCTTTCCTGTGGCGGTCCTGATGAGAGCCAGTTTCATCATAGCAGAGGTAACTCTGGGTCTTCCTTTCCTGTGGCGGTCCTGATGAGAGCCAGTTTCATCATAGCAGAGGTAACTCTGGGCCTTCCTTTCCTGTGGCGGTCCTGATGAGAGCCAGTTTCATCAGAGCAGAGGTAACTCTGGGTCTTCCTTTCCTGTGGTGGTCCTGATGAGAGACAGTTTCATCACAGCAGAGGTAACTCTGGGTCTTCCTTTCCTGTGGTGGTCCTGATGAGAGCCAGTTTCATCATAGCAGAGGTAACTCTGGGCCTTCCTTTCCTGTGGCGGTCCTGATGAGAGCCAGTTTCATCACAGCAGAGGTAACTCTGGGTCTTCCTTTCCTGTGGTGGTCCTGATGAGAGCCAGTTTCATCATAGCAGAGGTACCTCTGGGTCTTCCTTTCCTGTGGTGGTCCTGATGAGAGCCAGTTTCATCATAGCAGAGGTACCTCTGGGTCTTCCTTTCCTGTGGCGGTCCTGATGAGAGACAGTTCCATCATAGCAGAGGTAACTCTGGGCCTTCCTTTCCTGTGGCGGTCCTGATGAGAGACAGTTTCATCACAGCGTTTGATGTAATGATGTTTCCAAAACGTAATTGCTCTTTTTTGAGTGTTTATTATTGGTGGATATTGGCCTAATTCTGCCCTGCATGCATTGTATGTAGTTTTCCTCTGGACATGTAGGAGAATCTTACAGAACTCTGCATGCAGGGTTTCAATGGGGTGTTTGTCCCATTGGGTGACATCTTGTCACATCTTGCAATTGGTTCAATGACACATTCAATTAGTTTTAGCCACATTTGTCCAGGTTTATTCATTTGTATTTGTGTTTTAATGGTGTAGAATACCCTGCTTGCTTTCTCTCTGTTCATTTACTGCCTAATTTAGGCCTCCAGTTGAGCTTCTTTTATAAACCTGAGTAATTGTAGTGTGTGGGTATTTACTACCAGGGTCCAGGTCTGACAGGTCCAGGCTCTGCTGTAGGCCATGTGCTGTGGGTGACAGCAGGCACGGGGCATCTGGGTAGAGCAGGCATTTAACCTCTGAATTGTGGAGACTAACACGGGGCTGAGGATTTATCTAGAATAGTGGCCAAGTCATTGATATATAGTGCCTTCGGAAAGTATTCAGACCCCTTGACTTTTTGCACATTTTGTTAGGTTACTGCCTTATTCTAAAATTGATTTAAATAGTTTTTTTCTCCTCAATCTATACACAATACCCCATAATGACACAGCGTAAACAGGTTTTAAGGAATTTGAGCAAATGTGTTAAGAAAATATATTCAAATTTACATAAGCATTCAGACCGTTTACTCTGTACTTTGTTGAAGAACCTTTGGCAGTGATTACAGCCTCGAGTCTTCTTGGGTATGATGCTACAAGCTTGGCACACCTGTATTCGGGGAGTTTCTCCCATTCTTCTCTACAGATCCTCTCAAGCTCTGTCAGGTTAGATGGGGAGTGTTGTTTCTCATGGTCTGAGATGCCTTTAGGTGCTTTGGCAAACTCCAAGCGGGCTGTCATGTGCCTTTTACTGAGGAGTGGCTTCTGTCTGGCCACTCTGCCATAAAGGACTTTTGGAGTGCTGCAGAGATGGTTGTCCTTCTGGAACGTTCTCCCATCGCCACAGAGGAACGCTGAAGCTCTGTCAGAGTGACCATTGGCCCTTCTCCCCCATTTGCTCAGTTTGACTGAGAGGCCAGATCCAGGAAGAGTCTTGGTGGTTCCAAACCTCTTCCATTTAAGAATGATAGAGGTCAAGTTGTTCTTGGGGACCTTCAATGCTGCAAAAAATGTTGGTACCCCCAGATCTGTGCCTCGACACAATCCTGTCTCTGAGCTCTACGGACAATTCCTTTGACATCATCACCTGGTTTTTGCTCTGACATGCACTGTCAGCTGTGGGACCTTGTATAGACAGGTGTGTGTCTTTCCAAATCATATCCAATCAATTGAATTTACCACAGATGGACTCCAATCAAGTTGTAGAAACAACTCAACGATGATCAATGGAAACAGGATGCACCTGAGCTCAATTTAGCTTCTCATAGCAAAGGGTCTGAATACTTATGTAAATAACGTATTTCATTTGCACCAAAAAAATCGGTTGTGTGTAGATTCATGAGGAAAAAAATAATTGTAAACAATTGTAGAATGAGACTAATGTAACAAAGTGGAAAAAGTCAAGGGGTCTGAATACTTTTTCAATGCACTGTACATTGATTTACTGCTTTCAATAACTTTGTAAAACAGTCCTGTATGATTACCCATCTGTAATCATCTGCCAAACTCATGATTACCTCTCTGTAGCCTGTGGGACGGTGACAGCATGATTACCTCTCTGTAGCCTGTTTGACGGTGACAGCATGATTACCTCTCTGTAGCCTGTTTGACGGTGACAGCATGATTACCTCTCTGTAGCCTGTGGGACAGTGACAGCATGATTACCTCTCTGTAGCCTGTGGGACGGTGACAGCATGATTACCTCTCTGTAGCCTGTTTGACGGTGACAGCATGATTACCTCTCTGTAGCCTGTTTGACGGTGACAGCATGATTACCTCTCTGTAGCCTGTGGGACGGTGACAGCATGATTACCTCTCTGTAGCCTGTGGGACAGTGACATCATGATTACCTCTCTGTAGCCTGTGGGACAGTGACATCATGATTACCTCTCTGTAGCCTGTGGGACAGTGACATCATGATTACCTCTCTGTAGCCTGTGGGACAGTGACATCATGATTACCTCTCTGTAGCCTGTGGGACAGTGACATCATGATTACCTCTCTGTAGCCTGTTTGACGGTGACAGCATGATTACCTCTCTGTAGCCTGTGGGACGGTGACAGCATGATTACCTCTCTGTAGCCTGTGGGACAGTGACATCATGATTACCTCTCTGTAGCCTGTGGGACAGTGACATCATGATTACCTCTCTGTAGCCTGTGGGACAGTGACATCATGATTACCTCTCTGTAGCCCGTGGGACAGTAACAGCATGATTACCTCTCTGTAGCCTGTGGGACAGTGACAGCATGATTACCTCTCTGTAACCTGTGGAACAGTGACAGCATGATTACCTCTCTGTAGCCTGTGGGACAGTGACAGCATGATTACCTCTCTGTAACCTGTGGAACAGTGACAGCATGATTACCTCTCTGTAGCCTGTGGAACAGTGACAGCATGATTACCTCTCTGTAGCCTGTGGGACAGTGACAGCATGATTACCTCTCTGTAACCTGTGGAACAGTGACAGCATGATTACCTCTCTGTAGCCTGTGGGACGGTGAGTAACAATGTCTGTCTTACACCATGTCTCCTTCAGAATGATGACATTTACAACTACAGTCCAAAGGTTCACTAGTGGAGGCCCTGAACGTTCCACATGCTAACTGATAGCGATTTAATATTGCAAAAATACAGTAACTACTAAGATACTGTAACTACTAAGATACAGTAACTACTAAGATACAGTAACTACTAAGATACTGTAACTACTAAGATACAGTAACTACTAAGATACAGTAACTACTAAGATACTGTAACTACTAAGATACAGTAACTACTAAGATACTGTAACTACTAAGATACAGTAACTACTAAGATACTGTAGCTACTAAGATACAGTAACTACAAAGCTGGCTCTATCGATCTCTCCAAGTGGATCAAAATCACTCTCCCTTCACCATGATAATGCAGGGATGAACTGCATTCCCTCCAACAGGCACTAGCTACAGAGACTAAAGGACAAACCTCTGTCTCTCTCTAGCTACAGAGACTAAAGGACAAACCTCTGTCTCTCTCTAGCTACAGAGACTAAAGGACAAACCTCTGTCTCTCTCTAGCTACAGAGACTAAAGGACAAACCTCTGTCTCTCTCTAGCTACAGAGACTAAAGGACAAGTCTCTGTCTCTCTCTAGCTACAGAGACTAAAGGACAAACCTCTGTCTCTCTCTAGCTACAGAGACTAAAGGACAAACCCCTGTCTCTCTCTAGCTACAGAGACTAAAGGACAAACCTCTGTCTCTCTCTAGCTACAGAGACTAAAGGACAAACCTCTGTCTCTCTCTAGCTACAGAGACTAAAGGACAAACCTCTGTCTCTCTCTAGCTACAGAGACTAAAGGACAAACCTCTGTCTCTCTCTAGCTACAGAGACTAAAGGACAAGTCTCTGTCTCTCTCTAGCTACAGAGACTAAAGGACAAACCTCTGTCTCTCTCTAGCTACAGAGACTAAAGGACAAACCCCTGTCTCTCTCTAGCTACAGAGACTAAAGGACAAACCTCTGTCTCTGTCTCTCTTTAGCTACAGAGACTAAAGGACACAGCTCTGTCTCTGTCTCTCTCTAGCTACAGAGACTAAAGGACAAACCTCTGTCTCTCTCTAGCTACAGAGACTAAAGGACAAACCTCTGTCTCTCTCTCTCTCTAGCTACAGAGACTAAAGGACAAACCTCTGTCTCTGTCTAGCTACAGAGACTAAAGGACAAACCCCTGTCTCTCTCTAGCTACAGAGACTAAAGGACAAACCCCTGTCTCTCTCTAGCTACAGAGACTAAATAACAAGTCTCTGTCTCTCTCTAGCTACAGAGACTAAAGGACAAACCCCTGTCTCTCTCTCTAGCTACAGAGACGAAAGGACAAACCCCTGTCTCTCTCTCTAGCTACAGAGACGAAAGGACAAACCTCTGTCTCTCTCTAGCTACAGAGACTAAAGGACAAACCTCTGTATCTCTCTAGCTACAGATACTAACGGACAAACCCCTGTATCTCTCTAGCTACAGAGACTAAAGGACAAGTTTCTGTCTCTCTCTAGCTACAGAGACTAAATGACAAACCCCTGTCTCTCTCTCTAGCTACAGAGACGAAAGGACAAACCTCTGTCTCTCTCTAGCTACAGAGACTAAAGGACAAACCCCTGTCTCTCTCTAGCTACAGATACTAAAGGACAAACCCCTGTCTCTCTCTAGCTACAGAGACTAAAGGACAAATCCCTGTATCTCACTAGCTACAGATACTAAAGGACAAACCCCTGTATTTCTCTAGCTACAGATACTAAAGGACAAACCCCTGTATCTCTCTAGCTACAGATACTAAAGGACAAACCCCTGTATTTCTCTAGCTACAGAGACTAAAGGACAAGTCTCTGTCTCTCTCTAGCTACAGAGACTAAAGGACAAACCTCTGTCTCTCTCTAGCTACAGAGACTAAAGGACAAACCCCTGTCTCTCTCTCTAGCTACAGAGACGAAAGGACAAACCTCTGTCTCTCTCTAACTACAGAGACTAAAGGACAAACCTCTGTATCTCTCTAGCTACAGAGACTAAAGGACAAACCCCTGTCTCTCTCTAGCTACAGATACTAAAGGACAAACCCCTGTCTCTCTCTAGCTACAGAGACTAAAGGACAAACCCCTGTCTCTCTCTAGCTACAGAGACTACTCTCTGTGTGTGTGTCTCTCTATCTCTCTCTGTGTGTGTGTCTCTATCTCTCTATGTGTGTCTCTCTCTCACTCTCTCTCTCTAGCTACAGAGACTAAAAGCTAAAGCTCTCTAATGTTCTTTTCCTTACATCTTTAGAAGGCAGAATCTTACCCACTGCCCCTCTCCTCCCCTACTCTCTTTTCTAGTCTGATCTCTCTTAAGGACATACATCTTGAAACAGGCACAGCTCTCCTGGAGGGCCACTTCACTAAAGAAAATACTGAGAGAAAAAGAGTCCTTATGTCATGTTGTGACCTTGATTTGATGTCATGTTGTAACCTTGATTTGATGTCATGTTGTAACCTTGATTTTACCACTTCCCCTGTCTGTTCTCTGTACCCACGTTTCATTTAATTTCTGTACCAACTACATCACAGTGACTTTGATATTGGATATAGTCTATATTTTCTACCCTCTTTTATCCCCTCCTCCTGTAGAATCTCCCCCTCCTGTAGAATCTCCTCCTCCTGTAGAATATCCTGCTCCTGTAGAATCTCCTCCTCCTCTAGAATATCCCCCTCCTGTAGAATCTCCTCTAGAATATCCTGCTCCTGTAGAATCTCCGCCTCCAGTAGAACTCCTCATCTTATAGAATCTCCTCCTCCTGTAGAATCACCTCCTGTAGAATCTCCTCCTCCTCTAGAATATTCTCCTCTTGTAGAATCTCATCCTCTTGTGTGTTTGTGACGCTCCAGTTCTCAGTGGAGGAGAGGAGGAAGGAGAGAGAGAGAGGGTAGAGGGAGGGAGGGAGGAAGGAGAGAGGGAAGAGAGAGAGAGAGAGAGGGAGGGAGGAAGGAAGGAGAGAAAGGGAAGAGAGAGAGGGAGGGAGTTAGGGAGGGGAGCAGATGAGGGAGGGAAGAGGAGAACGTGTTATACTGGAGATTCCCATGGTAACACACAGTAGGGTGGACAGAATATTCCACATTTTGATATTTTACAGCCGTATTCTAAAATGGATTAAGTAAATAAAAGCATTAAGATTTCGCTTCACTGGAACTAAGAGGCGTAGCCCGAACCGTGAACAACAGCCCCAGACCTCATCCACCAAACTTTACAGTTGGCACTATGCATTGGGGCAGGTAGCGTTCTCCTTGCATCCGCCAAACCCAGATTTGTCCGTCGGGCTTCCAGATGGTGAAGCGTGATTCATCAGTCCAGAGAACGCGTTTCCACTGCTACAGAGTCCAATAGCGGCGAGCTTTACACCACTGCAGCCAACACTTAGTATTGCGCATGGTGATCTTAGGCTTGTGTGCGGCTGCTCGACCATGAAAACCCATTTCATGAAGCTCCCGACAAACAGTTCTTGTGCTGACGTTGCTTCCAGAGGCAGTTTGGAAGTCGGTAGTGAGTGTTGCAACCGAGGACAGACAATTTTTATGCGCTACGCGCTTCAGCTTGTGTGGCCTACCACTTTCGCGGCTGAGCCGTTGTTGCTCCTAGATGTTTTCACAATAACAGCACTTACAGTTGACTAGGGGGCAGCTCTAGCAGGGCAGACATTTTACAAACTGACTTGTTGGAAAGGTGGCATCCTATGACGGTGCCACGTTGAAAGTCACTCAGCTCTTCAGTAAGGCCATTCTACTGCCAATGTTTGTCTATGGAGATTGCATGGCGGTGTGCTCGATTTGATACATCTGTCAGCAACGGGTGTGGCTGAAATAGTGGAATCCACTCATTTGAAGGGGCGTCCACATACTGCTGTATATGAGTATCATTTGAAGGGGCGTCCACATACTGCTGTATATGAGTATCATTTGAAGGGGTGTCCACATACTGCTGTATATGAGTATCATTTGAAGGGGTGTCCACATACTGCTGTATATGAGTATCATTTGAAGGGGTGTCCACATACTGCTGTATATGAGTATCATTTGAAGGGGTGTCCTCATACTGCTGTATATGAGTATCATTTGAAGGGGTGTCCACATACTGCTGTATATGAGTATCATTTGAAGGGGTGTCCACATACTGCTGTATATGAGTATCATTTGAAGGGGTGTCCTCATACTGCTGTATATGAGTATCATTTGAAGGGGTGTCCACATACTGCTGTATATGAGTATCATTTGAAGGGGCGTCCTCATACTGCTGTATATGAGTATCATTTGAAGGGGCGTCCTCATACTGCTGTATATGAGTATCATTTGAAGGGGTGTCCTCATACTGCTGTATATGAGTATCATTTGAAGGGGTGTCCTCATACTGCTGTATATGAGTATCTGGCTTGTCATTCTTACTGCTTCCCTTGTAATGCCTTTATCTTTGTGATTGAATACCCACGTATTTCAGTTCTGTATTTGTTACATAAAGTAACCCTGTCTCTGTACCTCTCTCTCCTCCTCTCTCTCCTCCTCTCTCTCTCTCTCTCTCTCTCTCTCTCTCTCTCTCTCTCTCTCTCTCTCTCTCTCTCTCTCTCTCTCTCTCTCTCTCTCTCTCTCTCTCTCTCTCTCTCTCTCTCTCTCTGTCTCTCTCTTTCTCTCTCTCTCTCTCTCTGTCTCTCTCTTTCTCTCTCTCTCTCTCTCCCCTTCTCTCTCTCTCTCTCCCCCCTTCTCTCTCTCTCTCTCTCCCCTTCTCTCTCCCTCTCCCTCTCCCTCTCCCTTCCCTTCTCTAGGTAAATATGTGTACCAGCCGATGACCAACGTGTGCCGCCTCCCCAGCACCCCAGTGCCTGCCACGCCCACAGACCACCCCCATACCATGGACCTGACAGTCTCATTGGCCGAACGCTTCCTCATGACCGCCCCCGCCTTCCAAGCCCCGCCCTGCCTGGAGTCGCCAAAGTTCTGCATCATCTCAGACCTCTTCGTGGACGACTACATGGTCAAACGCATCAATGGGAAGATGTGCTATGTCCAGAGACCTCAACCTTCGACCATGCCCAGCCCGCCTCAATCACATCCCCCTCACCCCTGGTCCAAACCCCACCCCCAACGGACCCCCAGACACCACCCACACACCCAGCCCAGACCACACCCCCAGGGCACCAAGCCCAGTGCCCTGGGGGACAAGGTCACCACCCCCAAAATAGACCACTGTTCCTCCCCGTCCAGCTCTGAGGATTCTGGGATAAATGCGCTGGGCGGCCATTACATGGAGTCATGTGACGAGGGTTCTGAGGAAGAGGAGGAAGACGAGGAGGAAGTGGAGGAGGAGGATGAAGAGTTAAGTAGTGATGGAGAGTCTAGTCCACTAAGTATGTGGAATCAAGATGAGTGTTCTCTGCTCTCTCCGTCCAAGTCTATGGTGGAGATTATTGAGAAGATCGAGACAACTGTGTGAGACAACTTGCACTGTCGCGTTGAAATGGAGACGATGAGACAGTGATCTAGCCGGTTCAGCTTAGAGCCACACACACACACACACACACACACACACACACACACACACACACACACACACACACACACACACACACACACACACACACACACACACACACACTAGCCTGTCAACGTTCCTCTAACTTATACTAATCGTACAACATCAAAACAGTGACCTGTTACCTATGAACTTTGACCTTTCACCTGTTATAGCATGGTTCTCTACGACCTTTCACCCTGTTATAGCATGGTTACCTACGACCTTTCACCCTTTTATAGCATGGTGTACCGAACGCATTCTACTCTGGAGGGATTTCACTTATCTTTCCAGACCAGTAGTCAGCTGAAAAAACCCCACAAATGAACAAGAGCACAAATGTAGGAATCAGTGAATGTGATCTAGTCCATGACCCAACACACTAAAAGAAGAGAACGAAGTGACCAAACACTCTGAGGATTCTAAGTCATGAGGCTACTACTTTTTACACAACAATCAAGGTTGAAACCCAAATGGCACCCTATTCTCTATATAGTGCACTACTTTAGACCAGGGCCCATAGGGAGTAGTGCACTACTTATCTACACCGGTGGAGGAAGGGTTACAGCGTCCAGACACACCCAGTGTCCTGCCAAGGCTTTCTGACAATCATCTGACTATATCGGAAGTGTGAACATAGACCCTTCACAGCCCAGGACAGGAAATCTCAGTGTATTACAGACACAATGCAGAGCAGTAGCAGTGGGACTAGGACATTGTTCTGACCACGACAAAACAACAACAAGACCCGCTGTGTGTCTTGTCCGTCTCTAAATGATTGCTCCAATCACATGTTGAGGGTCTTGAACAAAGCACACCTTTCTGATCTATTAACACACAGAAACTATAGACACACACACACACACAAACACGCATATATATACACGCTTTGTGGGTGAATTTCTATTCCTCTCTGATTGAAAGAGAATCGTAACATCAGGGATAAAAAAATATATATACGCTTTAAAACATCACTGTAAATACAGATGCAGGATCTTAATTTGATCACCGTGTTGCAGGACAACTTTCCTGCAATGCAGGAAATATACAACTTGTAGTGTATTTGAGGTTTTAAAAGGCTTCTGAAGTTTCTAATTTCCACTTTGAAATGTCAGACATCTATCAACCCCGACAAAAATGTAAATTCATTCAAATCCACGTAATAATTCACATTTCCTGTTGATGCAGGGTTCATTTCATACTGTAGCAAACTGGCTCAAATGAAGATCCTACATCTGTACACATACAGTCAAATGATCACATATTACAGAGGGAATATCAAGCAAACCATGATCTGATTTTTCTAATAAATGTTTTCACTAAAAAGAGGCTGCCTTGTGTGTTTTGTGTGGTGATTGAGTCCCAAGAAGTGAGTTTGTCATATTAACATTTCTATCAGCATGTATCTCTAAAACAGCATTACAATACATCCATCAGAAACAGTAGAGACAAAGGAGTAATACAGTACAGTAGATATAGGATTAATACAGTACAGTATTACCTCACTGTCAACAGTAGAGATATAGGAGTAATACAGTACAATATTACCTCACTGTCAACAGTAGAGATATAGGATTAATACAGTACAATATTACCTCACTGTCAACAGTAGCGATATAGGATTAATACAGTACAGTATTACCTCACTGTCAACAGTAGAGATATAGGAGTAATACAGTACAATATTACCTCACTGTCAACAGTAGAGATATAGGAGTAATACAGTACAGTATTACCTCACTGTCAACAGTAGAGATATAGGATTAATACAGTACAATATTACCTCACTGTCAACAGTAGAGATATAGGATTAATACAGTACAGTATTACCTCACTGTCAACAGTAGAGATATAGGATTAATACAGTACAATATTACCTCACTGTCAACAGTAGAGATATAGGATTAATACAGTACAATATTACCTCACTGTCAACAGTAGAGACATAGGATTAATACAGTACAATATTACCTCACTGTCAACAGTAGAGATATAGGATTAATACAGTACAATATTGCCTCACTGTCAACAGTGGAGTTCATTGACCTTGCCACCCCTCTCTTCCCTCCCATCCACCACTTCCTCCTTCCCTTCCCTCTCCCTCTCTCTCCCCTCCCTTTCCCGCCTCTTCCCCAATCACAACTCTCTTCTCTTCCTTCCCCTCTACTCCCCTCCCCCCTCCCCCCTCCCTCCGTCCCCTCTACTCCCCTCCCTCTCCCTCCGTCCCCTCTACTCCCCTCCCTCTCCCTCCGTCCCCTCTACTCCCCTCCCTCTCCCTCCTTCCCCTCTACTCCCCTCCCTCCTTCCCCTCTACTCCCCTCCCTCCTTCCTCTCTACTCCCCTCCCTCCTTCCCCTCTACTCCCCTCCCTCTCCCTCCTTCCCCTCTACTCCCCTCCCTCTCCCTCCCTCCGTCCCCTCTACTCCCCTCCCCCATCCCTCCTTCCCCTCTACTCCCCTCCCTTCTTCCCCTCTACTCCCATCCCTCCCTCCCCTCTACTCCCCTCCCTCCTTCCCCTCTACTCCCCTCCCTCCCCTCTACTCCCCTCCCTCTCCCTCCTTCCCCTCTACTCCCCTCTACTCCCTCCCTCTCCCTCCTTCCCCTCTACTCCCCTCCCTCTCCCTCCTTCCCCTCTACTCCCCTCCCTCCCCCCTACTCCCCTCCCTCCTTCCTCTCTGCTTCCATGAAGCATTCATCATTTCCACTCTAGTGTGTTTCTTACCACCATGCATTAGATAGCAGTCAGAACCACCAGGAGATAGCAGCCAGAACCACCAGGAGATAGCAGCCAGAACCACCAGGAGATAGCAGCCAGAACCACCATACAGGAGATAGCAGCCAGAACCACCAGGAGATGGCAGCCAGAACCACCATGCAGGAGATAGCAGCCAGAACCACCAGGAGATAGGAGCCAGAACCATCAGGAGATAGCAGCCAGAACCACCAGGAGATAGCAGCCAGAACCACCAGGAGATAGGAGCCAGAACCACCAGGAGATAGCAGCCAGAACCACCATACAGGAGATAGCAGACAGAACCACCATGCAGGAGATAGCAGACAGAACCACCATGCAGGAGATGGCAGCCAGAACCACCAGGAGATAGCAGTCAGAACCACCAGGAGATAGCATTCAGAACCACCAGGAGATAGCATTCAGAACCACCAGGAGATAGGAGCCAGAACCACCAGGAGATAGCAGTCAGAACCACCAGGAGATAGCATTCAGAACCACCAGGAGATAGCAGACATAACCACCAGGAGATAGCAGACAGAACCACCAGGAGATAGCAGTCAGAACCACCAGGAGATAGGAGCCAGAACCACCAGGAGATAGCAGCCAGAACCACCATACAGGAGATAGCAGACAGAACCACCATACAGGAGATAGCAGACAGAACCACCATGCAGGAGATAGCAGCCAGAACCACCAGGAGATGGCAGCCAGAACCACCAGGAGATAGCAGCCAGAACCACCAGGAGATAGGAGCCAGAACCACCAGGAGATAGGAGCCAGAACCACCATACAGGAGATAGCAGACAGAACCACCATGCAGGAGATAGCAGCCAGAACCACCAGGAGATGGCAGCCAGAACCACCAGGAGATAAATCAAATCAAATCAAATTTAATTTGTCACATACACATGGTTAGCAGATGTTAATGCGAGTGTAGCGAAATGCTTGTGCTTCTAGTTCCGACAATGCAGTAATAACAAGTAATCTAACTAACAATTCCAAAACTACTGTCTTGTACACAGTGTAAGGGGATAAAGAATATGTACATAAGGATATATGAATGAGTGATGGTACAGAGCAGCATAGGCAAGATACAGTAGATGGTATCGGGTACAGTATGTACAAATGAGATGAGTATGTAAACAAAGTGGCATAGTATAGTATAAAGTGGCTAGTGATACATGTATTACATAAGGATACCGTCGATGATATAGAGTACAGTATATACGTATGCGTATGAGATGAATAATGTAGGGTAAGTAACATTTATATAAGGTAGCATTGTTTAAAGTGGCTAGTGATATATTTACATCATTTCCCATCAATTCCCATTATTAAAGTGGCTGGAGTTGAGTCAGTGTCAGTGTGTTGGCAGCAGCCACTCAGTGTTAGTGGTGGCTGTTTAACAGTCTGATGGCCTTGAGATAGAAGCTGTTTTTCAGTCTCTCGGTCCCAGCTTTGATGCACCTGTACTGACCTCGCCTTCTGGATGATAGCGGGGTGAACAGGCAGTGGCTCGGGTGGTTGATGTCCTTGATGATCTTTATGGCCTTCCTGTGACATCGGGTGGTGTAGGTGTCCTGGAGGGCAGGTAGTTTGCC
The DNA here is from genome assembly GCF_045791955.1 of Oncorhynchus clarkii lewisi. Taxonomy (NCBI): domain Eukaryota; kingdom Metazoa; phylum Chordata; class Actinopteri; order Salmoniformes; family Salmonidae; genus Oncorhynchus; species Oncorhynchus clarkii. The sequence goes on from NW_027260967.1 coordinate 194,242, forward strand.
CCCGGTGATGCGTTGTGCAGACCTCACTACCCTCTGGAGAGCCTTACGGTTGAGGGCGGTGCAGTTGCCATACCAGGCGGTGATACAGCCCGCCAGGATGCTCTCGATTGTGCATCTGTAGAAGTTTGTGAGTGCTTTTGGTGACAAGCCAAATTTCTTCAGCCTCCTGAGGTTGAAGAGGCGCTGCTGCGCCTTCTTCACGATGCTGTCTGTGTGAGTGGACCAGTTCAGTTTGTCTGTGATGTGTATGCCGAGGAACTTAAAACTTGCTACCCTCTCCACTACTGTTCCATCGATGTGGATAGGGGGGTGTTCCCTCTGCTGTTTCCTGAAGTCCACAATCATCTCCTTAGTTTTGTTGACGTTGAGTGTGAGGTTGTTTTCCTGACACCACACTCCGAGGGCCCTCACCTCCTCCCTGTAGGCCGTCTCATCGTTGTTGGTAATCAAGCCTACCACTGTTGTGTCGTCCGCAAACTTGATGATTGAGTTGGAGGCGTGCGTGGCCACGCAGTCGTGGGTGAACAGGGAGTACAGGAGAGGGCTCAGAACGCAACCTTGTGGGGCCCCAGTGTTGAGGATCAGCGGGGAGGAGATGTTGTTGCCTACCCTCACCACCTGGGGGCGGCCCGTCAGGAAGTCCAGTACCCAGTTGCACAGGGCGGGGTCGAGACCCAGGGTCTCGAGCTTGATGACGAGCTTGGAGGGTACTATGGTGTTGAATGCCGAGCTGTAGTCGATGAACAGCATTCTCACATAGGTATTCCTCTTGTCCAGATGGGTTAGGGCAGTGTGCAGTGTGGTTGAGATTGCATCGTCTGTGGACCTATTTGGGCGGTAAGCAAATTGGAGTGGGTCTAGGGTGTCAGGTAGGGTGGAGGTGATATGGTCCTTGACTAGTCTCTCAAAGCACTTCATGATGACGGATGTGAGTGCTACGGGGCGGTAGTCATTTAGCTCAGTTACCTTAGCTTTCTTGGGAACAGGAACAATGGTGGCCCTCTTGAAGCATGTGGGAACAGCAGACTGGTATAGGGATTGATTGAATATGTCCGTAAACACACCGGCCAGCTGGTCTGCGCATGCTCTGAGGGCGCGGCTGGGGATGCCATCTGGGCCTGCAGCCTTGCGAGGGTTAACACGTTTAAATGTCTTACTCACCTCGGCTGCAGTGAAGGAGAGACCGCATGTTTTCGTTGCAGGCCGTGTCAGTGGCACTGTATTGTCCTCAAAGCGGGCAAAAAAGTTATTTAGTCTGCCTGGGAGCAAGACATCCTGGTCCGTGACTGGGCTGGGTTTCTTCCTGTAGTCCGTGATTGACTGTAGACCCTGCCACATGCCTCTTGTGTCTGAGCCGTTGAATTGAGATTCTACTTTGTCTCTGTACTGGCGCTTAGCTTGTTTGATAGCCTTGCGGAGGGAATAGCTGCACTGTTTGTATTCGGTCATGTTACCAGACACCTTGCCCTGATTAAAAGCAGTGGTTCGCGCTTTCAGTTTCACACGAATGCTGCCATCAATCCACGGTTTCTGGTTAGGGAATGTTTTAATCGTTGCTATGGGAACGACATCTTCAACGCACGTTCTAATGAACTCGCACACCGAATCAGCGTATTCGTCAATGTTGTTATCTGACGCAATACGAAACATCTCCCAGTCCACGTGATGGAAGCAGTCTTGGAGTGTGGAGTCAGCTTGGTCGGACCAGCGTTGGACAGACCTCAGCGTGGGAGCCTCTTGTTTTAGTTTCTGTCTGTAGGCAGGGATCAACAAAATGGAGTCGTGGTCAGCTTTTCCGAAAGGGGGGCGGGGCAGGGCCTTATATGCGTCGCGGAAGTTAGAGTAACAATGGTCCAAGGTCTTTCCTCCCCTGGTTGCGCAATCGATATGCTGATAAAATTTGGGGAGTCTTGTTTTCAGATTAGCCTTGTTAAAATCCCCAGCTACAATGAATGCAGCCTCCGGATAAATTGTTTCCAGTTTGCAGAGAGTTAAATAAAGTTCGTTCAGAGCCATCGATGTGTCTGCTTGGGGGGGGATATATACGGCTGTGATTATAATCGAAGAGAATTCTCTTGGTAGATAATGCGGTCTACATTTGATTGTGAGGAATTCTAAATCAGGTGAACAGAAGGATTTGAGTTCCTGTATGTTTCTTTCATCGCACCATGTCACGTTAGTCATAAGGCATACGCCCCCGCCCCTCTTTTTACCAGAAAGATGTTTTTTCCTGTCTGCGCGATGCGTGGAGAAACCTGTTGGCTGCACCGCTTCGGATTGCGTCTCTCCAGTAAGCCACGTTTCCGTGAAGCAAAGAACGTTACAGTCTCTGATGTCCCTCTGGAATGCTACCCTTGCTCGGATTTCATCAACCTTGTTGTCAAGAGACTGGACATTGGCAAGAAGAATGCTAGGGAGTGGTGCGCGCTGTGCCCGTCTCCGGAGTCTGACCAGAAGACCGCCTCGTTTCCCTCTCTTTCGGAGTCGTTTTTTTGGGTCGCTGCATAGGATCCACTCCGTTGTCCTGTTTGTAAGGCAGAACACAGGATCCGCGTCGCGAAAAACATATTCTTGGTCGTACTGATGGTGAGTTGATGCTGATCTTATATTCAGTAGTTCTTCTCGACTGTATGTAATGAAACCTAAGATGACCTGGGGTACTAATGTAAGAAATAACACGTAAAAAAACAAAAAACTGCATAGTTTCCTAGGAACGCGAAGCGAGGCGGCCATCTCTGTCGGCGCCGGAAGTACCAGTCAGTCAGAACCACCAGGAGATAGCATTCAGAACCACCAGGAGATATCAGACAGAACCACCAGGAGATAGGAGCCAGAACCACCAGGAGATAGCAGTCAGAACCACCAGGAGATAGCATTCAGAACCACCAGGAGAGAGCAGACATAACCACCAGGAGATAGGAGCCAGAACCACCAGGAGATAGCAGCCAGAACCACCAGGAGATAGGAGCCAGAACCACCATACAGGAGATAGCAGACAGAACCACCATGCAGGAGATAGCAGCCAGAACCACCAGGAGATGGCAGCCAGAACCACCAGGAGATAGCAGCCAGAACCACCAGGAGATAGGAGCCAGAACCACCAGGAGATAGGAGACAGAACCACCATACAGGAGATAGCAGACAGAACCACCATGCAGGAGATAGCAGCCAGAACCACCAGGAGATGGCAGCCAGAACCACCAGGAGATAGCAGTCAGAACCACCAGGAGATAGGAGCCAGAACCACCAGGAGATAGCAGTCAGAACCACCAGGAGATAGCATTCAGAACCACCAGGAGATAGCAGACAGAACCACCAGGAGTTAGGAGCCAGAACCACCGGGAGATATCAGTCAGAACCACCAGGAGATAGCAGACAGAACCACCAGGAGATAGGAGCCAGAACCACCAGGAGATAGCAGTCAGAACCACCAGGAGATAGTATTCAGAACCACCAGGAGATAGCAGACAGAACCACCAGGAGATAGGAGCCAGAACCACCAGGAGATAGCAGTCAGAACCACCAGGAGATAGCAGACAGAACCACCAGGAGATAGGAGCCAGAACCACCAGGAGATAGCAGTCAGAACCAACAGGAGATAGCAGACAGAACCACCAGGAGATAGCAGACAGATCCACCAGGAGATAGGAGCCAGAACCACCAGGAGATATGAACCAGAACCACCAGGAGATAGCATTCAGAACCACCAGGAGATAGCAGACAGAACCACCAGGAGATAGGAGCCAGAACCACCGGGAGATAGCAGTCAGAACCACCAGGAGATAGCAGACAGAACCACCAGGAGATAGCAGTCAGAACCACCAGGAGATAGCAGTCAGAACCACCAGGAGATAGCATTCAGAACCACCAGGAGATAGCAGACAGAACCACCAGGAGATAGGAGCCAGAACCACCAGGAGATAGCAGTCAGAACCACCAGGAGATAGGAGCCAGAACCACCAGGAGATAGCAGTCAGAACCACCGGGAGATAGCAGACATCTGCTCTACAAAGACACCTCTCTCTCTATCCACCCATCATGATGTGAGTCATGTGTCCAAAGGGGGAATTACCGGTCCCCTGGGGCCCTTTGGTAAATATGCTAAATGTTTTCTTCACATGCCTGTCAGCAAAAGGAATAAAATATGTTGGTAATGGATGACAGTTACTCTAAATGATTTGAAGTTTTCCCACCTCTAGTGATATGTTGTACTGCTGTTGTTTTCTTGTCTTTGTTTTTGTCCTGCTTCAATAACACACGTCACCAGATTGGGTCTGCTGGATGGTGGGGATTTCTCCCTGGGGATTAACCCTCTGACTCCCTGATCTGTACCTCTGTAATGACATTATAAACGGAGACACCTTTCCTTCTCAAAACAAGGTCTGTGCCTACTGCCAAATTGCAGATACTGATAAGTGAGGATTCGTTCAGTCAGTCACTTGCATGAACACAGAAATTGGTTATTAGAACAGCACAAAACATTTCCATCATGTTCTATCCTCTTATGTGACCTCTCTCTTTTTATCTTCTGGAGAGAAAGAACGAGAAATAGAATGAGAGAGAGAAATAGAATGAGAGAGAAATAGAATGAGAGAGAAATAGAATGAGAGAGAGAAATAGAATGAGAGAGAAATAGAATGAGAGAGAGAAATAGAATGAGAGAGAAATAGAATGAGAGAGAGAAATAGAATGAGAGAGAAATAGAATGAGAGAGAAATAGAATGAGAGAGAAATAGAATGAGAGAGAGAAATAGAATGAGAGAGAAATAGAATGAGAGAGAGAAATAGAATGAGAGAGAAATAGAATGAGAGAGAGAAATAGAATGAGAGAGATAAATAGAATGAGAGAGAAATAGAATGAGAGAGAGAAATAGAATGAGAGAGAGAAATAGAATGAGAGAGAAATAGAATGAGAGAGAAATAGAATGAGAGGGAGAAATGGAATGAGAGAGAGAAATAGAATGAGAGAGAGAAATAGAATGAGAGAGAAATAGAATGAGAGAGGGAAATAGAATGAGAGAGAGAAATAGAAGGAGAGAGAGAAATAGAAGGAGAGAGAGAAATAGAAGGAGAGAGAGAAATAGAAGGAGAGAGAGAAATAGAATGAGAGAGAAATAGAACGAGAGAGAGAAATAGAACGAGAGAGAGAAATAGAATGAGAGGGAGAAATAGAATGAGAGAGAGAAATAGAATGAGAGAGAGAAATAGAATGAGAGAGAGAAATAGAATGAGAGAGAGAAATAGAATGAGAGAGAAATAGAATGAGAGAGAGAAATAGAATGAGAGAGAGAAATAGAATGAGAGAGAGAAATAGAATGAGAGAGAAATAGAATGAGAGAGAAAAATAGAATGAGAGAGAGAGTGCCTGGGAGACAGGAGAGAGATAGAATGAGAGAGAGAAATAGAATGAGAGAGAGAGTGCCTGGGAGACAGGAGAGAGATAGAATGAGAGAGAGAGAGTGCCTGGGAGACAGGAGAGAGATAGAATGAGAGAGAGAAATAGAATGAGAGAGAGAGTGCCTGGGAGACAGGAGAGAGATAGAATGAGAGAGAGAGTGCCTGGGAGACAGGAGAGAGATAGAATGAGAGAGAGAGTGCCTGGGAGACAGGAGAGAGATAGAATAAGAGAGAGGGTGCCTGAGAGACAGGAGAGAGAATAGAATGAGAGAGAGAATAGAATGAGAGAGAGAAATAGAATGAGAGAGAGAAATAGAATGAGAGAGAGAGTGCCTGGGAGACAGGAGAGAGATAGAATGAGAGAGAGGGAGTGCCTGGGAGACAGGAGAGAGATAGAATGAGAGAGAGAAAAAGAGTGCCTGGGAGACAGGAGAGAGATAGAATAAGAGAGAGAGTGCCTGGGAGACAGGAGAGAGATATAGAATGAGAGGGAGAGTGCCTGGGTGACAGGAGAGAGATAGAATGAGAGAGAGAGTGCCTGGGAGACAGGAGAGAGAATAGAATGAGAGAGAGAGTGCCTGGGAGACAGGAGAGAGATATAGAATGAGAGGGAGAGTGCCTGGGAGACAGGAGAGAGATAGAGTTTCTCCCTAGAGGGGACGAAGCCATTCACATCACTTGTCAATCATAATAGGTTCCCAGATCGTCTCAGTCCAGAAGGCTTGGCCAGCTACTCAGAAAAACACCCTCTTATCAGACTCCTGTTTCCCAACTCAAACCCACAACAATTATTTCAACGTATTTCCATTTAATTGGTCCGTCGACACGCTTCGCACACAGGAGAAAGAAAGACAACATTATTTCCCCGGTTTTCACAAGCTATCAAAATCTACCTCAGGCGGGAGAATGAGTGAGAGAAGAAGAAAACAGTAATTGTTAATGTGCTCATGAATATTCTCCCTAATGGAAGTGAAATGAAGTGGTTCTCTCTCTGTGTGGGTGGTGGGTGGTGGGTGGTCTGGAGGTAAGAGGGAAAGATGATGATGGAGAGAGGGGTGGATGGAGGGAGGAGAAGAGGGGGAAGGAATATAATGATAAACACACACATGCATGCACCACTGTTACAGTAGCAGCCTCCTGCATGGAAAGCCTTGGGGAGTGTATCTGTTTTCTCCCTCTCTCATCCTGTCTCTCCCTCTCTGTTTTCTCCCTCTCTCATCCTCTCTCATCCTGTCTCAAATCAAATCAAATTTTATTTGTCACATACACATGGTTAGCAGATGTTAATGTGAGTGTAGCGAAATGCTTGTGCTTCTAGTTCTGACAATGCAGTAATAACCAACAAGTAATCTAGCTAACAATTCCAAAACTACTGTCTTATACACAGTGTAAGAAGATAAAGAATATGTACATAAAGATATATGAATGAGTGATGGTACAGAGCAGCATAGGCAAGATACAGTAGATGGTATCGAGTACAGTATGTACAAATGAGATGAGTATGTAAACAAAGTGGCATAGTTTAATGTGGCTAGTGATACATGTATTACATAAGGATACAGTCGATGATATAGAGTACAGTATATACGTATGCATATGAGATGAATAATGTAGGGTAAGTAACATTATATAAGGTAGCATTGTTTAAAGTGTCTAGTGATATATTTACATCATTTCCCATCAATTCCCATTATTAAAGTGGCTGGAGTTGAGTCAGTGTCAGTGTGTTGGCAGCAGCCACTCAATGTTAGTGGTGGCTGTTTAACAGTCTGATGGCCTTGAGATAGAAGCTGTTTTTCAGTCTCTCGGTCCCTGCTTTGATGCACCTGTACTGACCTCGCCTTCTGGATGATAGCGGGGTGAACAGGCAGTGGCTCGGGTGGTTGATGTCCTTGATGATCTTTATGGCCTTCCTGTGACATCGGGTGGTGTAGGTGTCCTAGAGGGCAGGTAGTTTGCCCCCGGTGATGCGTTGTGCAGACCTCACTACCCTCTGGAGAGCCTTACGGTTGAGGGCGGAGCAGTTGCCGTACCAGGCGGTGATACAGCCCGACAGGATGCTCTCGATTGTGCATCTGTAGAAGTGTGTGAGTGCTTTTGGTGACAAGCCAAATTTCTTCAGCCTCCTGAGGTTGAAGAGGCGCTGCTGCGCCTTCTTCACAATGCTGTCTGTGTGAGTGGACCAATTCAGTTTGTCTGTGATGTGTACGCCGAGGAACTTACAACTTGCTACCCTCTCCACTACTGTTCCATCGATGTGGATAGGGGGGTGTTCCCTCTGCTGTTTCCTGAAGTCCACAATCATCTCCTTAGTTTTGTTGACGTTGAGTGTGAGGTTATTTTCCTGACACCACACTCCGAGGGCCCTCACCTCCTCCCTGTAGGCCGTCTCGTCGTTGTTGGTAATCAAGCCTACCACTGTTGTGTCATCCGCAAACGTGATGATTGAGTTGGAGGCGTGCGTGGCCACGCAGTCGTGGGTGAACAGGGAGTACAGGAGAGGGCTCAGAACGCACCCTTGTGGGGCCCCAGTGTTGAGGATCAGCGGGGAGGAGATGTTGTTGCCTACCCTCACCACCTGGGGGCGGCCCGTCAGGAAGTCCAGTACCCAGTTGCACAGGGCGGGGTCGAGACCCAGGGTCTCGAGCTTGATGACGAGCTTGGAGGGTACTATGGTGTTGAATGCCGAGCTGTAGTCGATGAACAGCATTCTCACATAGGTATTCCTCTTGTCCAGATGGGTTAGGGCAGTGTGCAGTGTGGTTGAGATTGCATCGTCTGTGGACCTATTTGGGCGGTAAGCAAATTGGAGTGGGTCTAGGGTGTCAGGTAGGGTGGAGGTGATATGGTCCTTGACTAGTCTTTCAAAGCACTTCATGATGACGGAAGTGAGTGCTACGGGGCGGAGAGACAAGATGAGAGAGGGAGAGACAGGATGCGAGAGGGAGAGACAGGATGAGAGAGGGAGAGACATGATGAGAGAGGGAGAGACAGGAAGAGAGAGGGAGAGACAGGAAGAGAGAGGGAGAGACAGGATGAGAGAGGGAGAGACAGGATGAGAGAGGGAGAAACTCTCTCCCTCTCTCATCCTGTTTCTCCCTCTCTCATCCTGTTTCTCCCTCTCTCATCCTCTCTCCCCCTCTCATCCTGTTTTCTCCCTCTCGCATCCTGTCTCTCCCTCTCACATCCTGTCTCTCATCCTGTTTCTCCCTCTCTCATCCTGTTTCTCCCTCTCTCATCCTGTTTCTCCCTCTGTTTTCTCCCTCTCTCATCCTGTTTCTCCCTCTCTCATCCTGTCTCACATCCTGTTTCTCCCTCTCTCATCCTGTCTCTCATCCTGTTTCTCCCTCTCTCATCCTGTTTCTCCCTCTGTTTTCTCCCTCTCTCATCCTGTCTCTCCCTGTTTTCTCCCTCTGTTTTCTCCCTCTCTCATCCTGTTTCTCCCTCTCTAATCCTGTTTCTCCCTCTCTCATCCTGTCTCTCCCTCTCTGTTTTCTCCCTCTCTCATCCTGTCTCTCCCTGTTTTCTCCCTGTTTTCTCCCTCTCTCATCCTGTTTCTCCCTCTCTCATCCTGTTTCTCCCTCTCTCATCCTGTCTCTCCCTCTCTGTTTTCTCCCTCTCTCATCCTGTCTCCCTCTGTTTTCTCCCTCTCTCATCCTGTCTCTCACTCTCTCATCCTGTCTCTCCCTCTCTCATCCTGTCTCTATCATCCTGTATCTCCCTCTCTCTTCCTGTCTCTCCCTCTCTCTTCCTGTCTCTCCCTCTCTCTTCCTGTCTCTCCCTCTCTCCTACTGTCTCTCCCTCTCTCATCCTGTCTCTCCCTCTCTCTTCCTGTTTCTCCCTCTCTCATCCTGTCTCTCCCCCTCTCTTCCTGTCTCTCCCTCTCTCTTCCTGTCTCTCCCTCTCTCTTCCTGTCTCTCCCTCTCTCATCCTGTTTCTCCCTCTCTCATCCTGTCTCTCCCTCTCTGTTTTCTCCCTCTCTCATCCTGTCTCTCCCTCTCTCTTCCTGTCTCTCTCTCTCTCTTCCTGTCTCTCCCTCTCTCATCCTGTCTCTCCCTCTCTCTCCCTCTCTCTTCCTGTCTCTCCCTCTCTCTTCCTGTCTCTCCCTCTCTCATCCTGTCTCTCCCTCTCTCATCCTGTCTCTCCCTCTCTCATCCTGTCTCTCCCTCTCTCTTCCTGTCTCTCCCTCTCTCATCCTCTCTCCCCCTCTCATCCTGTCTCTCCCTCTCTCATCCTGTCTCTCCCTCTCTCATCCTGTCTCTCCCTCTCTCATCCTGTCTCTCATCCTGTCTCTCTCATCCTGTCTCTCCCTCTCTCATCCTGTCTCTCATCCTGTCTCTCTCTCTCTCTCATCCTGTCTTTCCCTCTCTCATCCTGTCTCTCCCTCTCTCATCCTGTCTCATCCTGTCTCTCCCTCTCTCATCCTGTCTCTCCCTCTCTCATCCTGTCTCTCATCCTGTCTCTCCCTCTCTCATCCTGTCTCTCCCTCTCTCATCCTGTCTCTCTTCCTGTCTCTCCCTCTCTCATCCTGTCTCTCATCCTGTCTCTCCCCCTCTCATCCTGTCTCTCCCTCTCTCATCCTGTCTCTCATCCTGTCTCTCTCATCCTGTCTCTCCCTCTCTCATCCTGTCTCCCCCTCTCTCATCCTGTCTCTCATCCTGTCTCTCTCATCCTGTCTCTCCCTCTCTCATCCTGTCTCTCCCTCTCTCATCCTGTCTCTCTCATCCTGTCTCTCCCTCTCTCATCCTGTCTCTCCCTCTCTCATCCTGTCTCTCATCCTGTCTCTCATCCTGTCTCTCTCATCCTGTCTCTCCCTCTCTCATCCTGTCTCTCCCTCTCTCATCCTGTCTCTCATCCTGTCTCTCTTATCCTGTCTCTCCCTCTCTCTCATCCTGTCTCTCATCCTGTCTCTCATCCTGTCTCTCTCATCCTGTCTCTCATCCTGTCTCTCTCATCCTGTCTCTCATCCTCTCTCTCATCCTGTCTCTCTCATCCTGTCTCTCCCTCTCTCATCCTCTCTCTCATCCTGTCTCTCCCTCTCTCATCCTGTCTCTCCCGTAGGCAGAATAACACATTTGGAAAAACAAACCAGGTGCTTCTAAAGAACCTTGTTTAGTGTATGGAGGCTCTGCCTCTTTGCACAGTGTTTAGTTCCATACTCAGACAGACATCTATCTAGTTTAATAGTGTTTAGTTCCATACACTCAGACAGACATCTATCTAGTTTAATAGTGTTTAGTTCCACACTGAGACAGACATCTATCTAGTTTAATAGTGTTTAGTTCCACACTGAGACAGACATCTATCTAGTTTAATAGTGTTTAGTTCCATACACTCAGACAGACATCTATCTAGTTTAATAGTGTTTAGTTCCATACACTCAGACAGACATCTATCCAGTTTAATAGTGTTTAGTTCCATACTGAGACAGACATCTATCTAGTTTAATAGTGTTTAGTTCCATACACTCAGACAGACATCTATCCAGTTTAATAGTGTTTAGTTCCATACACTGAGACAGACATCTATCCAGTTTAATAGTGTTTAGTTCCATACTCAGACAGACATCTATCTAGTTTAATAGTGTTTAGTTCCTCACTCAGACAGACATCTATCCAGTTTAATAGTGTTTAGTTCCACACTCAGACAGACATCTATCTAGTTTAATAGTGTTTAGTTCCTCACTCAGACAGACATCTATCTACAGTGCCTTGCGAAAGTATTCGGCCCCCTTGAACTTTGCGACCTTTTGCCACATTTCAGGCTTCAAACATAAAGATATAAAACTGTATTTTTTTGTGAAGAATCAACAACAAGTGGGACACAATCATGAAGTGGAACGACATTTATTGGATATTTCAAACTTTTTTAACAAATCAAAAACTGAAAAATTGGGTGTGCAAAATTATTCAGCCCCTTTACTTTCAGTGCAGCAAACTCTCTCCAGAAGGTCAGTGAGGATCTCTGAATGATCCAATGTTGACCTAAATGACTAATGATGATAAATACAATCCACCTGTGTGTAATCAAGTCTCCGTATAAATGCACCTGCACTGTGATAGTCTCAGAGGTCCGTTAAAAGCGCAGAGAGCATCATGAAGAACAAGGAACACACCAGGCAGGTCCGAGATACTGTTGTGAAGAAGTTTAAAGCCGGATTTGGATACAAAAAGATTTCCCAAGCTTTAAACATCCCAAGGAGCACTGTGCAAGCGATAATATTGAAATGGAAGGAGTATCAGACCACTGCAAATCTACCAAGACCTGGCCGTCCCTCTAAACTTTCAGCTCATACAAGGAGAAGACTGATCAGAGATGCAGCCAAGAGGCCCATGATCACTCTGGATGAACTGCAGAGATCTACAGCTGAGGTGGGAGACTCTGTCCATAGGACAACAATCAGTCGTATATTGCACAAATCTGGCCTTTATGGAAGAGTGGCAAGAAGAAAGCCATTTCTTAAAGATATCCATAAAAAGTGTCGTTTAAAGTTTGCCACAAGCCACCTGGGAGACACACCAAACATGTGGAAGAAGGTGCTCTGGTCAGATGAAACCAAAATTGAACTTTTTGGCAACAATGCAAAACGTTGTGTTTGGCGTAAAAGCAACACAGCTGAACACACCATCCCCACTGTCAAACATGGTGGTGGCAGCATCATGGTTTGGGCCTGCTTTTCTTCAGCAGGGACAGGGAAGATGGTTAAAATTGATGGGAAGATGGATGGAGCCAAATACAGGACCATTCTGGAAGAAAACCTGATGGAGTCTGCAAAAGACCTGAGACTGGGACGGAGATTTGTCTTCCAACAAGACAATGATCCAAAACATAAAGCAAAATCTACAATGGAATGGTTCAAAAATAAACATATCCAGGTGTTAGAATGGCCAAGTCAAAGTCCAGACCTGAATCCAATCGAGAATCTGTGGAAAGAACTGAAAACTGCTGTTCACAAATGCTCTCCATCCAACCTCACTGAGCTCGAGCTGTTTTGCAAGGAGGAATGGGAAAAAATGTCAGTCTCTCGATGTGCAAAACTGATAGAGACATACCCCAAGCGACTTACAGCTGTAATCGCAGCAAAAGGTGGCGCTACAAAGTATTAACTTAAGGGGGCTGAATAATTTTGCACGGCCAATTTTTCAGTTTTTGATTTGTTAAAGAAGTTTGAAATATCCAATAAATGTCGTTCCACTTCATGATTGTGTCCCACTTGTTGTTGATTCTTCACAAAAAAACACAGTTTTATATCTTTATGTTTGAAGCCTGAAATGTGGCAAAAGGTCGCAAAGTTCAAGGGGGCCGAATACTTTCGCAAGGCACTGTAGTTTAATAGTGTTTAGTTCCATACACTCAGACAGACATCTATCCAGTTTAATAGTGTTTAGTTCCATACACTCAGACAGACATCTATCTAGTTTAATAGTGTTTAGTTCCACACTGAGACAGACATCTATCTAGTTTAATAGTGTTTAGTTCCATATACTCAGACAGACATCTATCCAGTTTAATAGTGTTTAGTTCCATATACTCAGACAGACATCTATCCAGTTTAATAGTGTTTAGTTCCATACTGAGACAGACATCTATCTAGTTTAATAGTGTTTAGTTCCATATACTCAGACAGACATCTATCCAGTTTAATAGTGTTTAGTTCCATATACTCAGACAGACATCTATCCAGTTTAATAGTGTTTAGTTCCATATACTCAGACAGACATCTATCCAGTTTAATAGTGTTTAGTTCCATACTCAGACAGACATCTATCCAGTTTAATAGTGTTTAGTTCCATACTGAGACAGACATCTATCTAGTTTAATAGTGTTTAGTTCCATCCACACACCACTCTGACAGTAGGGTCCAGCAGGCTTCAGTGTTATCTATCCATCCACACACCACTCTGACAGTAGGGTCCAGCAGGCTTCAGTGTTGTCTATCCATCCACACACCACTCTGACAGTAGGGTCCAGCAGGCTTCAGTGTTATCTATGACAGTAGGGTCCAGCAGGCTTCAGTGTTATCTATCCATCCACACACCACTCTGACAGTAGGGTCCAGCAGGCTTCAGTGTTGTCTATCCATCCACACACCACTCTGACAGTAGGGTCCAGCAGGCTTCAGTGTTGTCTATCCATCCACACACCACTCTGACAGTAGGGTCCAGCAGGCTTCAGTGTTGTCTATCCATCCACACACCACTCTGACAGTAGGGTCCAGCAGGCTTCAGTGTTGTCTATCCATCCACACACCACTCTGACAGTAGGGTCCAGCAGGCTTCAGTGTTATCTATGACAGTAGGGTCCAGCAGGCTTCAGTGTTATCTATCCATCCACACACCACTCTGACAGTAGGGTCCAGCAGGCTTCAGTGTTGTCTATCCATCCACACCACTCTGACACCATCGGTTACCACTGCAGTCGTGTTTCTATTGTTCCATATAATGCAAACCTACGCAATCAATCCACAAACCACTCAGACTACAACAGACAAGTATCCTTCACCTGGTACCACTCCACTCAACCAGCCACCTCATACCACTTCAAGCCTGTTTCTAAACACTGAGCTCTCCTGTTGAGAGGTGAATTATTCCATTATTTCATGGTAGACAGTCTCATTCTCCTGTTGAGAGGTGCATTCTTCCATTGTTTCATGGTAGACAGTCTCATTCTCCTGTTGAGAGATCCATTATTCCATTGTTTCATGGTAGACAGTCTCATTCTCCTGTTGAGAGGTGAATTCTTCCATTATTTAATGGTAGACAGTCTCATTCTCCTGTTGAGAGGTGAATTCTTCCATTGTTTCATGGTAGACAGTCTCATTCTCCTGTTGAGAGGTGAATTCTTCCATTGTTTCATGGTAGACAGTCTCATTCTCCTGTTGAGAGGTGAATTCTTCCATTGTTTCATGGTAGACAGTCTCATTCTCCTGTTGAGAGGTGAATTCTTCCATTGTTTCATGGTAGACAGTCTCATTCTCCTGTTGAGAGGTGAATTCTTCCATTGTTTCATGGTAGACAGTCTCATTCTCCTGTTGAGAGGTGCATTCTTCCATTGTTTCATGGCAGACAGTCTCATTCTCCTGGTGAGAGATCCATTATTTCATGGTAGACAGTCTCATTCTCCTGTTGAGAGGTGAATTATTCCATTGTTTCATGGTAGACAGTCTCATTCTCCTGGTGAGAGATCCATTATTCCATTATTTCATGGCAGACAGTCTCATTCTCCTGTTGAGAGATCCATTATTCCATTATTTCATGGTAGACAGTCTCATTCTCCTGTTGAGAGATCCATTATTCCATTATTTCATAGTAGACAGTCTCATTCTCCTGGTGAGAGATCCATTATTTCATGGTAGACAGTCTCATTCGCCTGTTGAGAGGTGAATTCTTCCATTGTTTCATGGTAGACAGTCTCATTCTCCTGTCGAGAGGTGCATTCTTCCATTGTTTCATGGCAGACAGTCTCATTCTCCTGGTGAGAGGTGAATTCTTCCATTGTTTCATGGTAGACAGTCTCATTCTCCTGTTGAGAGGTGAATTATTCCATTGTTTCATGGTAGACAGTCTCATTCTCCTGGTGAGAGATCCATTGTTTCATGGTAGACAGTCTCATTCTCCTGTTGAGAGGTGAATTATTCCATTGTTTCATGGTAGACAGTCTCATTCTCCTGGTGAGAGATCCATTATTCCATTGTTTCATGGTAGACAGTCTCATTCTCCTGGTGAGAGATCCATTATTCCATTATTTCATGGCAGACAGTCTCATTCTCCTGTTGAGAGATCCATTATTCCATTATTTCATGGTAGACAGTCTCATTCTCCTGGTGAGAGATCCATTATTCCATTATTTCATGGCAGACAGTCTCATTCTCCTGTTGAGAGATCCATTATTCCATTATTTCATGGCAGACAGTCTCATTCTCCTGTTGAGAGATCCATTATTCCATTATTTCATGGTAGACAGTCTCATTCTCCTGTTGAGAGATCCATTATTCCATTATTTCATGGTAGACAGTCTCATTCTCCTGTTGAGAGATCCATTATTCCATTATTTCATGGTAGACAGTCTCATTCTCCTGTTGAGAAGTGAATTATTCCATTGTTTCATGGTAGAGAGTCTCATTCTCCTGTTGAGAAGTGAATTCTTCCATTATTTCATGGTAGACAGTCTCATTCTCCTGGTGAGAGATCCATTATTTCATGGTAGACAGTCTCATTCTCCTGTTGAGAGGTGAATAATTCCATTGTTTCATGGTAGACAGTCTCATTCTCCTGGTGAGAGATCCATTGTTTCATGGTAGACAGTCTCATTCTCCTGTTGAGAGGTGAATTATTCCATTGTTTCATGGTAGACAGTCTCATTCTCCTGGTGAGAGATCCATTATTCCATTGTTTCATGGTAGACAGTCTCATTCTCCTGGTGAGAGATCCATTATTCCATTATTTCATGGCAGACAGTCTCATTCTCCTGTTGAGAGATCCATTATTCCATTATTTCATGGTAGACAGTCTCATTCTCCTGGTGAGAGATCCATTATTCCATTATTTCATGGCAGACAGTCTCATTCTCCTGTTGAGAGATCCATTATTCCATTATTTCATGGCAGACAGTCTCATTCTCCTGTTGAGAGATCCATTATTCCATTGTTTCATGGCAGACAGTCTCATTCTCCTGTTGAGAGATCCATTATTTCATGGTAGACAGTCTCATTCTCCTGTTGAGAGGTGAATTCTTCCATTGTTTCATGGTAGACAGTCTCATTCTCCTGGTGAGAGATCCATTATTTCATGGTAGACAGTCTCATTCTCTTGTTGAGAGGTGAATTCTTCCATTGTTTCATGGTAGACAGTCTCATTCTCCTGGTGAGAGATCCATTGTTCCATGGTAGACAGTCTCATTCTCCTGGTGAGAGATCCATTGTTTCATGGTAGACAGTCTCATTCTCCTGTTGAGAGGTGAATTCTTCCATTGTTTCATGGTAGACAGTCTCATTCTCCTGGTGAGAGATCCATTGTTTCATGGTAGACAGTCTCATTCTCCTGGTGAGAGATCCATTATTTCATGGTAGACAGTCTCATTCTCCTGTTGAGAAGTGAATTATTCCATTGTTTCATGGTAGACAGTCTCATTCTCCTGACACCACCACCCAGCCAGACAAGCCTTTCATTCCAAACACTTCCAATCCAGCAATGTATTTACTTTTCTTGTTGTAAAACAATATCCCAAGTATAATTACAGTAATGTACACACACTTAATGGTAAAACAATATCTCAAGTATAATTACAGTAATGTACACACACTTAATGGTAAAACAATATCCCAAGTATAATTACAGTAATGTACACACACTTAATGGTAAAACAATATCTCAAGTATAATTACAGTAATGTACACACACTTAATGGTAAAACAATATCCCAAGTATAATTACAGTAATGTACACACACTTAATGGTAAAACAATATCCCAAGTATAATTACAGTAATGTACACACACTTAATGGTAAAACAATATCTCAAGTATAATTACAGTAATGTACACACACTTAATGGTAAAACAATATCCCAAGTATATTTACAGTAATGTACACACACTTAATGGTAAAACAATATCCCAAGTATAATTACAGTAATGTACACACACTTAATGGTAAAACAATATCTCAAGTATAATTACAGTAATGTACACACACTTAATGGTAAAACAATATCCCAAGTATAATTACAGTAATGTACACACACTTAATGGTAAAACAATATCCCAAGTATAATTACAGTAATGTACACACACTTAATGGTAAAACAATACGTTTTGAGCAAATAATTGTTTTTAAACAAAACTGCAAACTTTAAGGAGCAGGTCGGATTTAAATATATATATATATTTAACTCAGTAAGTCAGTTAAGAACACATTCTTATTTACAATGACGGCCTACCTTGGCCAACCTCGGACGACCCTGGGCCAATTGTGCGCCGCCCTATGGGATTCCCAATCACGGCCGGTTGTGATACAGCGCGGAAGGTAATCTGCAATATCATCGCTCCCCACCGCCTCTTCTTCAGGATCGGTGTACCTTCCACGGGACAGTTGAGCTAACGTAGGCTAATGCAATTAGCATGAGGTTGTATGTAACAAGAACATTTCCCAGGACATAGACATATCACAGATCACTGCACCTGTTCATAGCCCATCTGTATACAGCCCGACTATCTACCTCATCCCCATACTGTATTTATTTATTTAGCTCCTTTTGCACCCCAGTATCTCTACTTGCACATTCATCTTCTGCACATCTACCATTCCAGTGTTTAATTGCCATATTGTAATTACTTCGCCACCATGGCCTATTTATTGCCTTAACTCCCTTATTTGACCTAATTTGCACTCACTGTACTTTTTTTTCTACTGTGTTATTGACTGTATGTTTTGTTTATCCCATGTGTAACTCTGTGTTGTTGTATGTGTCGAACTGCTATGCTTTATCTTGGCCAGAATCACAGTTGCAAATGAGAACTTTTTCTCAACTAGCTTACCTGGTTAAAAATAGGTTAAATAAATAAAAAAATATCTCATATTGGCAGAAAGCTTAAATTCTTGTTAATCTAACTACACTGTCTAATTTCCAGTACCTATTACAGTGAAATAATACCATGCTATTGTTTGAGGAGAGGCACAGTTTTAAACATGAACAGTTATTAATAAACAAATTTGGCACATTTGGGCGGTCTTGATACAACATTCTGAACAGAAATGCAATGGTTCATCGGATCAGTCTAAAACTTTGCACATACACTGCTGCCATCTAGTGGTCAAAATCTAAATTGCAGCTGGACTGGAATAATACATTATGGCCTTTCTCTTGCATTTAAAATATGATGGTACAAAAAAAATACAAAAGAAAGATTGTTTTTTTCTTGGTATTATCTTTTACCAGATCTACTGTGTTATATTCTCCTACATTCCTTTACCATTTCCACAAACTTCAAAGTGTTTCCTTTCAAATGATACCAAGAAAATGCATATTCTTGCTTCAGGGCCTGAGTTATAGGCAATTAGATTTGGGTATGCCATTTTAGGCGAAAATTTTTAAAAAAGTGTCGGATCCTGAAGACGATTTATTTGAAAACAAAGGCACATTCCTCTGGTGAACATTGGAGAGGGAGATGCTGAATGTCCTGTACTTGATTTACAACAGGGTGTGAGGTGTTAACCCCAACCAGTTCCCTCGTCCCCCTCTGCAAAGCTGATCTGACCTACTGTATTTGTATCCTCACAAGACAGTCATGACAATACTGATGCTGTGACAGACTGTCATACCAGCCCTAATGGACAGAACATGTCAACTTCATCCCAGAGATCACTCTCTCCACAGCCAGAGGAGAGGACGGGGTCACAGCCAGAGGAGATGACATGGAGAGAATGGGGTCACAGCCAGAGGAGAGGACATGGAGTGGATGGGGTCAGAGTGTAGATAGAAAGAGAGGACATGGAGAGGACGGGGTCACAGCCAGAGGAGAGGACAAGGAGAGGACGGGGTCAGAGTGTAGATAGAAAGAGAGGACATGGAGAGGATGGGGTCACAGCCAGAGGAGATGACATGGAGAGAATGGGGTCACAGCCAGAGGAGATGACATGGAGAGGACTGGGTCAGAGTGTAGATAGAAAGAGAGGACATGGAGAGGACAGGGTCACAGCCAGAGGAGATGACATGGAGAATGGGGTCACAGCCAGAGGAGATGACATGGAGAGGACGGGGTCAGAGTGTAGATAGAAAGAGAGGACATGGAGAGAATGGGGTCATAGCCAGAGGAGAGGATGGGGTCATAGTGTAGATAGAGGAGAGGACGGGGTCAGAGTGTAGATAGAGGAGAGGACGGGGTCAGAGTGTAGATAGTGTAGATAGAAAGAGAGAATGGGGTCACAGCCAGAGGAGAGGACATGGAGAGGACTGGGTCACAGCCAGAGGAGATGACATGGAGAAGACGGGGTCACAGCCAGAGGAGAGGACATGGAGAGGATGGGGTCAAAGTGTAGATAGAGGAGAGGACGGGGTCAGAGTGTAGATAGAGGAGAGGACGGGGTCAGAGTGTAGATAGAGGAGAGGACGGGGTCAGAGTGTAGATAGAGGAGAGGACGGGGTCAGAGTGTAGATAGAGGAGAGGACGGGGTCAGAGTGTAGATAGAGTGTAGATAGAAAGAGAGAATGGGGTCACAGCCAGAGGAGAGGACATGGAGAGGACTGGGTCACAGCCAGAGGAGATGACATGGAGAAGACAGGGTCACAGCCAGAGGAGAGGACATGGAGAGGATGGGGTCACAGCCAGAGGAGATGACATGGAGAGGATGGGGTCAGAATGTAGATAGAGGAGAGGACATGGAGAGGATGGGGTCACAGCCAGAGGAGAGGACATGGAGAGGATGGGGTCACAGCCAGAGGAGAGGACATGGAGAGGATGGGGTCACAGCCAGAGGAGAGGACATGGAGAGGATGGGGTCAGAATGTAGATAGAAAGAGAGGACATAGAGAGGACGGGGTCACAGCCAGAGGAGAGGACATGGAGAGGATGGGGTCACAGCCAGAGGAGAGGACGGGGTCACAGCCAGAGGAGAGGACGGGGTCACAGCCAGAGGAGAGGACATGGAGAGGATGGGGTCACAGCCAGAGGAGATGACATGGAGAGGATGGGGTCACAGCCAGAGGAGAGGACATGGAGAGAATGGGGTCACAGCCAGAGGAGATGACATGGAGAGGACGGGGTCACAGCCAGAGGAGAGGACATGGAGAGGACGGGGTCAGAGTGTAGATAGAAAGAGAGGACATAGAGAGGACGGGGTCACAGCCAGAGGAGAGGACATGGAGAGGACGGGGTCACAGCCAGAGGAGAGGACATGGAGAGGACGGGGTCAGAGTGTAGATAGAAAGAGTGGACATAGAGAGGACGGGGTCACAGCCAGAGGAGAGGACGGGGTCAGAGTGTAGATAGTAAGAGAGGACATGGAGAGGACGGGGTCAGAGTGTAGATAGAGAGAGGAGAGGACGGGGTCAGAGTGTAGATAGAGAGAGGAGAGGCCTCCCTTCTCCCTACCTCACTACCTGCCCCCCTTCTCCCTACCTCACTACCTGCCCCCCTTCTCCCTCTCTCCCTACCTCACTGCCTCCATTCTCCCTCTCTCCCTACCTCACTGTCTGCATCCATTCTCCCTCTCTCCCTATCTCCATGCCTACCTCCCTTCTCCCTCTCTCCCTACCTCCATGCCTGCTTCCCTTCTCCCTCCATCCCTCTCTCTCTACCTCCATGTCTGCCTCCCTTCTCCCCCCATCCCTCTCTCTCTACCTCCCTGCCTGCCTCACTGTTCCCTCCATCCCTCTCTCTCTACCTCCATGCCTGCCTACCTCTCTCTCCCTCTCCTCTATACCTCTCTCCCTACCTCCCTCTCTGCCTCCTCTCTCTCTCTCCCTCTCTCTCTCCTCTATACCTCTCTCCCTACCTCCCTCTCTCACTCCCTCCTCTATACCTCTCTCCCTACCTCCCTCTCTCCCTCTATACCTCTCTCCCTACCTCCCTCGCTCTCTCCTCACTCTCTCTCTCTCCTCTATACCTCTCTCCCTACCTCCCTCTCTCTCTCCTCTATACCTCTCTCCCTACCTCCCTCTCTCCCTCCCTCTCTCTCTCTCTCTCTCTCTCTCTCTCTCCTCTATACATCTCTCCCTACCTCCCTCTCTACCAGTGCCTGGCAACCAGCCATTCATCACTCCTTTTGTCTCTAGAACAACGGCAGTGGCTGATTGGTGGCAGGCGTTCAAGCTGCCTCTGAGGGAAATGACCAGAGTATTAATCATAATTACCACCTCATAGAGAAAAGACTGGTGATGTCTGCACCCACTCTCTGCCACGCTGCCGCCCGGCCGGGGGGAACCATGCTGGCTGGGGGTCATGTTTGACATCTTTGAGGGCGGATTTGCTCTGTCTCTCTCTGCTCACAGATGGGGGAAAGCGAGACAGTGAGAGAAAGAGAGAGAATGAGAGAAGATGGGGGGGGGGGGGGGAAGAGTGAGAGAGATAAATAGGAAGAGCCAGAGAGAGAGAGGAGAGACAGAACAGGCCAATTTGGATGGTAGCTGTCAGGCAGGCAGGGACATTAAAGTGGCTCTCTGTGCGTGACACAGAAGGCCGCTCTGACTTGATGAATAAATAACAGTTGGAGAGAACTGAGTGTGCCACCCAAATTACACCCTATTCCCTATATAGTGCATGACTTTTGACCAGGGCGCTAGGGGTTAGGGTAGGGCATAGGGTGCCATTTGGGACGCATCCTGAGAATGACTCATCGCATGACGTGAACCGAAGGAGACAAGCTACAACAACCACCTCTGGAATTTGACTTAAACTAAAATCCAGAACCCCAGAGACTGACCCATTCCTCTGCCGTTATGAAAGAGTAGGAGAGTCATGGAGAACAACACAGATAACATAATTGCACACTGTTTACATGTATTAGACCTTAGAGGCTTTTCTCTCAGTTGTCAGAACCAGGAATGCTGAGAACTGTCAGGTGTGCGTCCTTCTCAGACCCGACCCAAGTTCTGGAGTATGAATGTGTCCTTCTCAGACCAGACCAACGTTCTGGAGTGTGAATGGGTCCTTCTCAGACCAGACCAACGTTCTGGAGTGTGAATGTGTCCTTCTCAGACCAGACCAACGTTCTGGAGTGTGAATGGGTCCTTCTCAGACCAGACCAACGTTCTGGAGTGTGAATGGGTCCTTCTCAGACCAGACCAACGTTCTGGAGTGTGAATGGGTCCTTCTCAGACCAGACCAACGTTCTGGAGTGTGAATGGGTCCTTCTCAGACCAGACCAACGTTCTGGAGTGTGAATGGGTCCTTCTCAGACCAGACCAACGTTCTGGAGTGTGAATGGGTCCTTTGAGGACCAGACCAACGTTCTGGAGTGTGAATGGGTCCTTCTCAGACCTGACCAACGTTCTGGAGTGTGAATGGGTCCTTCTCAGACCTGACCAACGTTCTGGAGTGTGAATGGGTCCTTCTCAGACCAGACCAACGTTCTGGAGTGTGAATGGGTCCTTCTCAGACCAGACCAACGCTCTGGAGTGTGAATGGGTCCTTTGAGGACCAGACCAACGTTCTGGAGTGTGAATGGGTCCTTCTCAGACCAGACCAACGTTCTGGAGTGTGAATGGGTCCTTCTCAGACCAGACCAACACTCTGGAGTGTGAATGGGTCCTTTGAGGACCAGACCAACGTTCTGGAGTGTGAATGGGTCCTTCTCAGACCAGACCAACACTCTGGAGTGTGAATGTGTCCTTCTCAGACCTGACCAACGTTCTGGAGTGTGAATGGGTCCTTCTCAGACCAGACCAACGTTCTGGAGTGTGAATGGGTCCTTCTCAGACCAGACCAACGTTCTGGAGTGTGAATGGGTCCTTCTCAGACCAGACCAACGTTCTGGAGTTGAATGGGTCCTTCTCAGACCAGACCAACGTTCTGGAGTGTGAATGGGTCCTTCTCAGACCAGACCAACGTTCTGGAGTGTGAATGGGTCCTTCTCAGACCAGACCAACGTTCTGGAGTGTGAATGGGTCCTTCTCAGACCAGACCAACGTTCTGGAGTGTGAATGGGTCCTTCTCAGACCAGACCAACGTTCTGGAGTGTGAATGGGTCCTTCTCAGACCAGACCAACGTTCTGGAGTGTGAATGGGTCCTTCTCAGACCAGACCAACGTTCTGGAGTGTGAATGGGTCCTTCTCAGACCAGACCAACGTTCTGGAGTGTGAATGGGTCCTTCTCAGACCAGACCAACGCTCTGGAGTGTGAATGGGTCCTTTGAGGACCAGACCAACGTTCTGGAGTGTGAATGGGTCCTTCTCAGACCAGACCAACGTTCTGGAGAGTGAATGGGTCCTTCTCAGACCAGACCAACGTTCTGGAGTGTGAATGGGTCCTTCTCAGACCAGACCAACGTTCTGGAGTGTGAATGGGTCCTTCTCAGACCAGACCAACGCTCTGGAGTGTGAATGGGTCCTTCTCAGACCAGACCAACGTTCTGGAGTGTGAATGGGTCCTTTGAGGACCAGACCAACGTTCTGGAGTGTGAATGGGTCCTTCTCAGACCAGACCAACGTTCTGGAGTGTGAATGGGTCCTTCTCAGACCAGACCAACACTCTGGAGTGTGAATGGGTCCTTTGAGGACCAGACCAACGTTCTGGAGTGTGAATGGGTCCTTCTCAGACCAGACCAACGTTCTGGAGTGTGAATGGGTCCTTTGAGGACCAGACCAACGTTCTGGAGTGTGAATGTGTCCTTCTCAGACCAGACCAACGCTATGGAGTGTGAATGGGTCCTTCTCAGACCAGACCAACGTTCTGGAGTGTGAATGGGTCCTTCTCAGACCAGACCAACGCTCTGGAGTGTGAATGGGTCCTTCTCAGACCAGACCAACGTTCTGGAGTGTGAATGTGTCCTTCTCAGACCAGACCAACGTTCTGGAGTGTGAATGGGTCCTTTGAGGACCAGACCAACGTTCTGGAGTGTGAATGGGTCCTTTGAGGACCAGACCAACGTTCTGGAGTGTGAATGGGTCCTTCTCAGACCAGACCAACGTTCTGGAGTGTGAATGGGTCCTTTGAGGACCAGACCAACGTTCTGGAGTGTGAATGGGTCCTTTGAGGACCAGAACAATCCTGTCTCTCAGCTCAGCCCCACGCGCACAAACTCCTCAGTCTTCAACCCATTCAGGGTCTCAGTGAGTCAGTCTTCAACCCATTCAGGGTCTCAGTGAGTCAGTCTTCAACCCATTCAGGGTCTCAGTGAGTCAGTCTTCAACCCATTCAGGGTGTCAGTGAGTCAGTCTTCAACCCATTCAGGGTCTCAGTGAGTCAGTCTTCAACCCATTCAGGGTCTCAGTGAGTCAGTCTTCAACCCATTCAGGGTCTCAGTGAGTCAGTCTTCAACCCATTCAGGGTCTCAGTGAGTCAGTCTTCGTTCCACATACAGCTGTTTTCTCTGACAACACTGCAACAATAGAGTTTCTACATCTGAAAACAAGGCTGGTCCAACTGGGGCCATCATGGAGTTACAGTCAAAACCATCCATCTTCTGTCTCCCTCCTCTCTCTCTCTCTCTCTCCTGTCTCCCTCCTCTCTATATCTCCTGTCTCTCTCTCTCCCGTCTCTCTCTCCTGTCCTCCCCACTGCCCATGAACCCATGTTTTGATTCCCATTGTCAAGAACTCCCTAAAAATCTGGTCCCAGTTCTGAAGACACTTTATCCTTAAACAAGCTGCTTCTCTCCATGAACATCCAATCATCTCTTCCCAGCGTCGCAGATTGACACGGCGTTCCAGTTCTGACATAGGAACGGTCTGGTGTTATTTTTGTGACCTATTCGTTGATAACACATTGGTCTCATTCCATACTCTGAGGGTTGACCATAATTATCCCAATACCCACTTTATTAGATACCTGCAAACTGGCAGCTTTGCCCCCCAAAAAATGTCCCTTCATTTCCACTGGAGCCCACTAAGTGTCTAGTCAAGAGGTGCTTAGATCTTAACCCGTATCTGAAGGGCACAATCTCCAGATTATACAACATAATACAGAACATTAACCCGCCTCCCTTGGCAAATACAACCTCTACATGGGAGCCAGGCATGGGTGGTGAGCTACCTGATGATATATGACAGACATGGGTGGTCAGCTACCCGATGACATATGACAGCACGGTACTGACATCATTTAGCATAAGGCATGGGTGGTCAGCTACCCAATGATATACAGTGGGGCAAAAAAGTATTTAGTCAGCCACCAATTGTGCAAGTTCTCCCACTTAAGAAGATGAGAGGCCTGTAATTTTCATCATAGGTACACTTCAACTATGACAGACAAAATGAGAAAAAAAAATCAAGAAAATCACATTGTAGGATTTTTTATGAATTTATTTGCAAATTATGGTGGAAAATAATTCACTATAGTATTAACTGGTACAGTAACCTTAGTAACCTGACCAATTCACTATAGTGTTAACTGGTACAGTAACCTGTAGGGAGGGAGGGAGGGAAGGAAGGAAGGAAGGAAGGAAGGAAGGAAGGAAGGAAGGAAGGAAGGAAGGAAGGAAGGAAGGAAGGAAGGAGAGGGAATGAGGGGGTGAGTGTTGTACTGTTTTTCAGCTGATAAGGTTATCCATCAGCCTAGTTGAAGTGCCACAAGCAACACACAAATTAAACCTTACAAATTGGTTTATTTATGGACATTTTGCAGACAGAAACATAACATTTGATCGATACCATTTCAAACATCCGCCCAGACAGAGGATAACGTGGTTTTGATCAACAAGAGTATAATCCGTGGTAGTGTTTAATCAACAACAGAAACAACAGGGGTGTCTTCAGTCAGAAATATAACAAATAGAGGGAACAGCCTATTCTACCTGACCAGGACATCGTGTCTGAAAGTTCCACAACGTCATCATACTGAACATGGCTGTAGGCAAGCTACTCTTCGACCGATGGCGGTGGGGAGAGTTTGAGCTGGAAGTTCTCGCTGTGGAATATACTTCCTGTTCCTGGTTGGGAGGGGTTTAGGAGGCCCGCCTTCTCGTTGCCATGGCAGTGGGAGATTTCCGACAGGATGGCCAACTGGAGGACAAGACCAGACATGATAACGATCAGAGAGATGATGCATGGGATTAGTGTCAGGGTAAAAAACTGGTGAGGGATAGGAAAATAAAGAGACAGAGACACAGAGAGACAGAGAGACACAGAGAGACACAGAGAGACACAGAGAGACACAGAGAGAGACAGAGAGAGACAGAGAGAGACAGAGAGACAGAGACACAGAGAGAGAGACACACAGAGAGACACAGAGAGAGAGACACAGAGAGAGAGACACAGAGAGAGAGACACAGAGAGAGAGACACAGAGAGAGAGACACAGAGAGAGACACAGAGAGAGAGAGAGACAGAGACACAGAGACACAGAGAGAGAGACACACAGAGAGACAGAGACACACAGAGAGACAGAGAGACACAGAGAGAGAGACACAGAGAGAGACACAGAGAGAGAGACACAGAGAGAGACACAGAGAGAGACACAGAGAGAGACACAGAGAGAGAGAGAGAGACAGAGAGACAGAGACACAGAGAGAGAGACACAGAGAGAGAGACACAGAGAGAGAGACACAGAGAGAGAGACACAGAGAGAGACACAGAGAGAGAGAGAGACAGAGACACAGAGACACAGAGAGAGAGAGACACACAGAGAGACAGAGACGCACAGAGAGACAGAGAGACACAGAGAGAGAGACACAGAGAGAGAGACACAGAGAGAGAGACACAGAGAGAGAGACACAGAGAGAGACACAGAGAGAGACACAGAGAGAGACACAGAGAGAGAGAGAGAGACAGAGAGACAGAGACACAGAGAGAGAGACACAGAGAGAGAGACACAGAGAGAGACACAGAGAGAGAGACACAGAGAGAGACACAGAGAGAGACACAGAGAGAGAGAGAGAGACAGAGAGACAGAGACACAGAGAGAGAGACACAGAGAGAGAGACACAGAGAGAGAGACACAGAGAGAGAGACACAGAGAGAGAGACACAGAGAGAGACACAGAGAGAGACACAGAGAGAGAGAGAGACAGAGAGACAGAGAGAGAGACACACAGAGAGACAGAGAGACACAGAGAGACACAGAGAGAGACACAGAGAGAGACAGAGAGACACAGAGAGACAAGTACAGGCTGAGTGACCACCGATTGGCAATAGAAACCGGCAGACATAAAAAGACATGGCTACCCAAAGAGGAGCGTGTATGTGGTCACTGCATGACAGGGGAGGTAGAGACAGAGATGCACTTTCTCCTTTACTGTGATAAATATTCCTCACAAAGAGATTCATTATTCACAGAAATGACTACATATATTCCACATTTTTACAAATTGAACCCAGAGGAAAAACTAAGAATACTCATGGGCGAAGGAGCAATGGCTCCTCTTGCAGCCAAATATGTATTTTCCTGCCATAGCCTGAGGGACACTGAATAATAACATCTGCATAGTAAACAGTAACTTACTTATTATTACTATTATTGTTATTTCTATAATTATTCATGTTTATCATTCCAAATATGGGTGGTAATGGTAGTGATAACAGTTTAGTGATGGTAGTAGTAGTCGTAGTAATGATGATTGTAGTTGTAGTACTGATATAAAGAAGAAGATGACCGTTATTTAGTTATAAGTTAGTTATAGTTTCATTTCTACTATTGACTGTTACCATTTTATTGTTATTATTTTTGTATTATTATTTACTACCATTTATAATTTTGTTACAATGTATATTGTATACATTGTTGCTTTGACAATGTTTTTCATGCCAATAAAGCAGCTTGAATTTGAATTTGAATTTGAGAGAGAGAGAGACAGAGAGACACAGAGAGAGAGAGACAGAGAGAGAGACAGAGAGAGAGACACAGAGAGAGAGACACAGAGACACAGAGACACAGAGAGAGAGACACAGAGAGAGAGACACAGAGAGAGAGACACAGAGAGACAAAGAGAGACACAGAGAGAGAGACACAGAGAGAGAGACACAGAGAGAGAGACACAGAGAGAGAGACACAGAGAGACACAGAGAGAGAGACAGCGAGAGAGACACAGAGAGAGAGACACAGAGAGAGAGAGAGACACAGAGAGACACAGAGAGAGAGACAGAGAGAGAGACACAGAGAGAGAGACACAGAGACACAGAGAGAGAGACAGCGAGAGAGACACAGAGAGAGAGACACAGAGAGAGAGACAAAGAGAGACACAGAGAGAGAGACACAGAGAGAGACACAGAGAG
>NW_027260967.1:230000-282500 GCF_045791955.1 Oncorhynchus clarkii lewisi
AGAGAAGGTGGAGGGGAGAGAGATAATTGAAGAGAGAAGGGAGAGGACAGACCAACAGAGTAAGACTTTAGGTGTGAAGCTGCTAATGATCACAACGGAAGGAACCACAACACCCACTGACTGGTGATAGAAGAGAGGGGAGGCTGTTTGATACAGGGTTTTAACCCAGACAGGATGTTTGATACAGGGTTTTAACCCAGACAGGATGTTTGATACAGGGTTTTAACCCAGACAGGATGTTTGATACAGGGTTTTAACCCAGACAGGATGTTTGATACAGGGTTTTAACTCTCCACCAGACAGGCTGTTTGATACAGGGTTTTAACCCAGACAGGATGTTTGACACAGGGTTTTAACCCAGACAGGATGTTTGATACAGGGTTTTAACTCTCCACCAGACAGGCTGTTTGATACAGGGTTTTAACCCAGACAGGATGTTTGACACAGGGTTTTAACCCAGACAGGATGTTTGATACAGGGTTTTAACCCAGACAGGATGTTTGATACAGGGTTTTAACCCAGACAGGATGTTTGATACAGGGTTTTAACCCAGACAGGATGTTTGATACAGGGTTTTAACCCAGACAGGATGTTTGACACAGGGTTTTAACCCAGACAGGATGTTTGATACAGGGTTTTAACCCAGACAGGATGTTTGATACAGGGTTTCTCTCTATCATCTCTCTGTCCATCTCCCTCTCCATATATCCATCTCACGCTCTCTCCCTCTCTATATATCCATCTCTCTCTCTCTATCCATCTCTCTCTCTCTATCCATCTCTCTCTCTCTATCCATCTTTCTCTCTCTCTATCCATCTCTCTCTCTCTCCCTCTATATATCCATCTCACGCTCTTTCTCTATCCACCACGCTCTCTCTCTATCCATCCATCTCTCCCCCTCTATCCATCTCTCTCTATCCATCTCCATCTCTCTCTCTATCCATCTCTCTCTCTCTCTCTATCCATCTCTCTCTCTCTCTCTCTCTATCCATCTCTCTCTCTCTCTCTCTCTATCCATCTCTCTCTCTCTCTCTCTCTATCCATCTCTCTCTCTCTCTCTCTCTCTCTCTCTATCCATCTCTCTCTCTCTATCCATCTCTCTCTCTCTCTCTCTATCCATCTCTCTCTCTCTATCCATTTCTCTCTCTCTCCCTCCCTCCCTCCCTCCCTCCCTCCCTCCCTCCCTCCTACCCCGCCTCCCTCCCTCCCTCCTTCCTACCCCCCCTCCCTCATCTCTATTGATGGGATATATTCCTACAGTTTGACAGTCTTCATCATGTCATTATCTCTAAGGGAAGCCACATGGTACTCAGCCACCCATCTGTGTCTGTCTTCTCGTATCATTCACTTGTTCAGACCTCAGACAGATGTTGGTTGGAGTGTTATACTGTGTGTGTGTGTGTGTGTGTGTGTGTGTAACCATCAAATCTATCAGAAGGGCTCTTCTAACTCTGAAAGGATTAGGGTCAAAGATGGGAACATGTCGCCATGGTAACAACATCTCCACGACGACAGAGTCCCAACACTACTGGTTGTTGCCATTGTCCCAAGATAATAATATTTTTTCGATTCATTCATTGAATTTCATTGATGTGAATATAATTTATTGAATTGAAAACTACTGAATTGAACCCAACCCTGGCCAACATGGGCGGGGTTAGGACCCTATTGGCAACAGTCTCATTGGCTGCTTACATAGAGAATTCATTCTCCACACTGAACTTCAAAGGTCACTCACTCTGTTATTGTTGGTTCAGCTCTCAACACAGTTTATATCAGGATGGTAATGAGCACAGAGGCTGAGGTACATGAATTAATGAAGAATGAATGACAGTGTGTGTGTGTGTGTGTGTGTGTGTGTGTGTGTGTGTGTGTGTGTGTGTGTGTGTGTGTGTGTGTGTGTGTGTGCGCGTGTGCATGCATGTGTTTTTACGCCTCGGTAAACCAAATTGAATTAATAAGGGGACGGAATAGAGGAGGCTCTCTCTCTGTTCATTATATACTCATGTGGGAGGATAAGACACATAGATTTAACAACCTGGAGGGAAAATTAGGAGAGGGAGGGAGAAGAGGGAGGGAGGGAGAAGAGGGAGAAGAGGGAGGGAGGGAGGGGAGGGAGAAGAGGGAGGGAGGGAGGGGAGGGAGAAGAGGGAGAAGAGGGAGGGAGGGAGGGGAGGGAGAAGAGGGAGGGAGGGGAGGGGAGGGAGAAGAGGGAGGGAGAAGAGGGAGAAGAGGGAGAAGAGGGAGGGAGGGAGGGGAGGGAGAAGAGGGAGGGAGGGAGGGGAGGGAGAAGAGGGAGAAGAGGGAGGGAGGGAGGGGAGGGAGAAGAGGGAGGGAGGGGAGGGAGAAGAGGGAGGGAGAAGAGGAGGGAGGGAGAAGAGGGAGAAGAGGGAGGGAGGGAGGGGAGGGAGAAGAGGGAGGGGAGGGAGAAGAGGGAGGGAGGGAGGGGAGGGAGAAGAGGGAGGGAGGGAGGGGAGGGAGAAGAGGGAGGGAGGGGAGGGAGAAGAGGGAGGGAGGGGAGGGAGAAGAGGAGGGAGGGGAGGGAGAAGAGGAGGGAGGGGAGGGAGAAGAGGGAGGGAGGGAGGGGAGGGAGAAGGGGGAGGGAGGGAGGGAGGGAGGGAGAAGAGGGAGCGAGGGAGGGGAGGAGGGATAAGGAGAGGGGGGAGGAGAGGACTGATAAGGAGAGGGGGGAGGAGAGGACTGATAAGGAGAGGGAGGGAGAAGAGGAGGGAGGGAGGGAGAAGAGGGAGGGAGGGGAGGGAGAAGAGGGAGGGAGGGAGGGAGGGGAGGAGGGATAAGGAGAGGGAGGGAGGGAGGAGAGGACTGATAAGGAGAGGGAGGGAGGGAGGAGAGGACTGATAAGGAGAGGGGGGAGGTTAGGAGAGGAGGGATAAGGAGAGGGAGGGAGGGAGGAGAGGACTGATAAGGAGAGGGAGGGAGGGAGGGAGGGAGGGAGGGAGGGCTGATAAGGAGAGGGGGGAGGAGAGGATTGATAAGGAGAGGGGGGAGGAGAGGATTGATAAGGAGAGGGGGGAGGAGAGGATTGATAAGGAGAGGGGGGAGGAGAGGATTGATACGGAGAGGGGGGAGGAGAGGACTGATAAGGAGAGGGGGGAGGAGAGGAGGGATAAGGAGAGGGAGGGAGGGAGGGCTGATAAGGAGAGGGAGGGAGGAGAGGGAGGGAGGAGAGGAGGGATAAGGAGAGGGAGGGAGGGAGGGAGGGAGGGAGGGCTGATAAGGAGAGGTAGGGAGGAGAGGAGAGGGAGGGAGGAGAGGGAGGGAGGAGAGGAGGGATAAGGAGAGGGAGGGAGGGAGGGGATATTTCCATTGAACAGAACAGAAAACTCTCTGCCTGCCTGCCTGTTTCTTCCTGCCTGCCTGTCTGTCTCCCTCTACCTGCCTGTCTCTCGCTCTCCTCTCTCTGCCTGCCTGTCTCTCTCTGCCTGCCTGTTTCTCTCTCTCTGACTGTCTCTCTCTCTGACTATCTCTCTCTCTGACTGTCTCTCTGCCTGCCTGTCTGTCTCTCTGCCTGCCTGCCTGTCTCTCTGCCTGCCAGTCTCTCTCTCTCTGCCTGCCTGTCTCTCTCTGACTGTCTCTCTCTCTGCCTGCCTGCATGTCTCTCTGCCTGCCTGCCTGTCTCTCTGCCTGCCTGTCTCTCTGCCTGCCTGCCTGCCTGTCTCTGCCTGCCTGCCTGTCTCTCTGCCTGCCTGCCTGCCTGTCTCTCTGCCTGCCTGCCTGTCTCTCTGCCTGCCTGCCTGCCTGCCTGCCTGTCTCTCTGCCTGCCTGCCTGCCTGTCTCTCTGCCTGTCTCTCTGCCTGTCTCTCTGCCTGCCTGCCTGCCTGTCTCTCTGCCTGCCTGCCTGCGTGTCTCTCTGCCTGCCTGCCTGCCTGTCTCTCTGCCTGCCTGCCTGTCTCTCTGCCTGCCAGTCTCTCTCTCTCTGCCTGCCTGTCTCTCTGCCTGCCTGCATGTCTCTCTGCCTGCCTGCATGTCTCTCTGCCTGCCTGCATGTCTCTCTGCCTGCCTGCCTGCCTGTCTCTCTGCCTGCCTGCCTGCCTGTCTCTCTGCCTGCCTGCCTGCCTGTCTCTCTGCCTGCCTGCCTGCCTGTCTCTCTGCCTGCCTGCCTGTCTCTCTCTCTGCCTGCCTGCCTGTCTCTCTCTCTGCCTGCCTGCCTGTCTCTCTCTCTGCCTGCCTGCCTCTCTCTCTGCCTGCCTGCCTGTCTCTCTCTCTGCCTGCCTGCCTGTCTCTCTCTCTGCCTGCCTGCCTGTCTCTCTCTCTGCCTGCCTGCCTGTCTCTCTCTCTGCCTGCCTGCCTGTCTCTCTCTCTGCCTGCCTGCCTGTCTCTCTCTCTGCCTGCCTGCCTGCATGTCTCTCTGCCTGCCTGCCTGCCTGTCTCTCTGCCTGCCTGCCTGCCTGTCTCTCTGCCTGCCTGCCTGCCTGTCTCTCTGCCTGCCTGTCTCTCTGCCTGCCTGCCTGCCTGTCTCTCTGCCTGCCTGCCTGCCTGTCTCTCTGCCTGCCTGCCTGTCTCTCTCTCTGCCTGCC
Source organism: Oncorhynchus clarkii lewisi (assembly GCF_045791955.1). Classification (NCBI taxonomy): domain Eukaryota; kingdom Metazoa; phylum Chordata; class Actinopteri; order Salmoniformes; family Salmonidae; genus Oncorhynchus; species Oncorhynchus clarkii. The sequence continues at coordinate 234,539 of NW_027260967.1, forward strand.
TGCCTGTCTCTCTCTCTGCCTGCCTGCCTGTCTCTCTGCCTGCCTGCCTGTCTCTCTGCCTGCCTGCCTGTCTCTCTGCCTGCCTGCCTGCCTGCCTGTCTCTCTGCCTGCCTGCCTGCCTGCCTGTCTCTCTGCCTGCCTGCCTGTCTCTCTGCCTGCCTGCCTGCCTGTCTCTCTGCCTGCCTGCCTGCCTGCCTGTCTCTCTGCCTGCCTGCCTGCCTGTCTCTCTGCCTGCCTGCCTGTCTCTCTACCTGCCTGCCTGTCTCTCTGCCTGCCTGCCTGCCTGTCTCTCTGCCTGCCTGCCTGCCTGTCTCTCTGCCTGCCTGTCTCTCTGCCTGTCTCTCTGCCTGCCTGCCTGTCTCTCTGCCTGCCTGCCTGTCTCTCTGCCTGCCTGCCTGTCTCTCTGCCTGCCTGCCTGTCTCTCTGCCTGCCTGTCTCCCTCCATCCTTATTTGAAGCCCAGTCAGCAATATGAAGTATTGATGCTAGCTAATCCGTTAGTGTATCCACTTCCTGACGGTGACGTCTTCCACGTTTCAATGCAGAGAGAAACATAACATGAGAGAGGAGAGGGAGAAACACAGAAAGGAGTAGCAGACCTACCCTGGAAGGTCCTCTGTAGAGACATCGTAGCTGGTCCCAGGACTGACTCTGCTGGGGGTCCAACGTGGTCTCAGCAAACTGCCTGCCTGTCTCTCTGCCTGCCTGCCTGTCTCTCTGCCTGCCTGCCTGCCTGTCTCTCTGCCTGCCTGCCTGTCTCTCTGCCTGCCTGCCTGTCTCTCTGCCTGCCTGCCTGCCTGTCTCTCTGCCTGCCTGCCTGCCTGCCTGTCTCTCTGCCTGCCTGCCTGTCTCTCTGCCTGCTTGTCTCCCTCCATCCTTATTTGAAGCCCAGTCAGCAATATGAAGTATTGATGCTAGCTAATCCGTTAGTGTATCCACTTCCTGACGGTGACGTCTTCCACGTTTCAATGCAGAGAGAAACATAACATGAGAGAGGAGAGAGGAGAGGGAGAAACACAGAAAGGAGTAGCAGACCTACCCTGGAAGGTCCTCTGTAGAGACATCGTAGCTGGTCCCAGGACTGACTCTGCTGGGGGTCCAACGTGGTCTCAGCAAACACCTACAACACATCAGCATGGATCAGCCACAACACATCACATCAGCATGGATCAGCCACATCACATCAGCATGGATCAGCCACAACACATCAGCATGGATCAGCCACAACACATCAGCATGGATCAGCCACAACACATCACATCAGCATGGATCAGCCACAACACATCACATCAGCATGGATCAGCCACATCACATCAGCATGGATCAGCCACAACACATCAGCATGGATCAGCCACATCACATCAGCATGGATCAGCCACATCACATCAGCATGGATCAGCCACAACACAACACATCAGCATGGATCAGCCACAACACATCAGCATGGATCAGCCACAACACATCAGCATGGATCAGCCACATCACAACACATCAGCATGGATCAGCCACAACACATCACATCAGCATGGATCAGCCACAACACAACACATCAGCATGGATCAGCCACAACACAACACATCAGCATGGATCAGCCACAACACATCACATCAGCATAGATCAGCCACAACACATCAGCATAGATCAGCCACAACACAACACATCAGCATAGATCAGCCACAACACATCAGCATAGATCAGCCACAACACATCAGTATAGATCAGCCACATCACATCAGCATGGATCAGCCACATCACATCAGTATAGATCAGCCACAACACATCACATCAGCATGGATCAGCCACAACACAACACATCAGCATGGATCAGCCACATCACATCAGCATGGATCAGCCACAACACATCACATCAGCATGGATCAGCCACAACACAACACATCAGCATGGATCAGCCACAACACATCAGCATGGATCGGCCACAACACATCAGCATGGATCAGCCACAACACATCACATCAGCATGGATCAGCCACAACACAACACATCAGCATGGATCAGCCACAACACATCAGCATGGATCAGCCACAACACATCAGCATGGATCAGCCACATCACATCAGCATGGATCAGCCACAACACAACACATCACATCAGCATGGATCAGCCACAACACAACACATCACATCAGCATGGATCAGCCACATCACATCAGCATGGATCAGCCACAACAACACATCAGCATGGATCAGCCACAACACAACACATCACATCAGCATGGATCAGCCACAACACAACACATCAGCATGGATCAGCCACAACACAACACATCACATCAGCATGGATCAGCCACAACACAACACATCAGCATGGATCAGCCACAACACAACACATCACATCAGCATGGATCAGCCACAACACAACACATCACATCAGCATGGATCAGCCACATCACATCAGCATGGATCAGCCACAACACATCACATCAGCATGGATCAGCCACAACACATCACATCAGCATGGATCAGCCACAACACAACACATCACATCAGCATGGATCAGCCACAACACATCAGTATAGATCAGCCACAACACATCACATCAGCATGGATCAGCCACAACACAACACATCAGCATGGATCAGCCACAACACATCACATCAGCATGGATCAGCCACAACACATCAGCATGGATCAGCCACAACACATCACATCAGCATGGATCAGCCACAACACATCACATCAGCATGGATCAGCCACAACACAACACATCAGCATGGATCAGCCACAACACAACACATCAGCATGGATCAGCCACAACACATCAGCATGGATCAGCCACAACACATCAGCATGGATCAGCCACAACACATCACATCAGCATGGATCAGCCACAACACATCACATCAGCATGGATCAGCCACAACACATCACATCAGCATGGATCAGCCACAACACATCAGCATAGATCAGCCACATCACATCAGCATGGATCAGCCACAACACAACACATCAGCATGGATCAGCCACAACACATCACATCAGCATGGATCAGCCACAACACATCAGTATAGATCAGCCACAACACAACACATCAGCATGGATCAGCCACAACACATCAGCATGGATCAGCCACAACACAACACATCAGCATGGATCAGCCACATCACATCAGCATGGATCAGCCACAACACATCAGCATGGATCAGCCACAACACATGAGCATGGATCAGCCACAACACATCAGCATGGATCAGCCACAACACATCAGCATGGATCAGCCACAACACAACACATCAGCATGGATCAGCCACAACACATCAGCATGGATCAGCCACAACACAACACATCAGCATGGATCAGCCACAACACATCACATCAGCATGGATCAGCCACAGACGTTGGTTGATTGGTTATACGGTTGATTTAAGGGTTGTGAAACATATAAGAACAGGGTAGAGTTCAGCTCAGAGAATAACAGATTAATTATCCCCCGCAGAATGAAATAAAACACTAATCTATTAAACATCTTATATGGGGTCTCTATAGGACACTATCCTCATCTCTATAGGACACTATCCACATCTCTATAGGACACTATCCTCATCTCTATAGGACACTATCCTCATCTCTATAGGACACTATCCTCATCTCTATAGGACACTATCATCATCTCTATAGGACACTATCCTCATCTCTATAGGACACTATCCTCATCTCTATAGGACACTATCCTCATCTCTATAGGACACTATCCTCATCTCTCATCTCTAGGACACTATCCTCATCTCTAGGACACTATCCCCATCTCTCATCTCTAGGACACTATCCTCATCTCTAGGACACTATCCCCATCTCTAGGACACTATCCACATCTCACATCTCTAGGACACTATCCACATCTCACATCTCTAGGACACTATCCTCATCTCTAGGACACTATCCTCATCTCTAGGACACTATCCACATCTCTCATCTCTAGGACACTATCCTCATCTCTATAGGACACTATCCACATCTCTCATCTCTAGGACACTATCCTCATCTCTATAGGACACTATCCACATCTCTCATCTCTAGGACACTATCCTCATCTCTAGGACACTATCCCCATCTCTAGGACACTATCCTCATCTCTAGGACACTATCCTCATCTCTAGGACACTATCCTCATCTCTAGGACACTATCCACATCTCACATCTCTAGGACACTATCCTCATCTCTAGGACACTATCCCCATCTCTAGGACACTATCCTCATCTCTAGGACACTATCCTCATCTCTAGGACACTATCCTCATCTCTAGGACACTATCCACATCTCACATCTCTAGGACACTATCCACATCTCACATCTCTCGGACACTATCCACATCTCTCATCTCTAGGACACTATCCCCATCTCTATAGGCCACTATCCACATCTCTCATCTCTAGGACACTATCCTCATCTCTATAGGACACTATCCACATCTCTAGGACACTATCCTCATCTCTATAGGACACTATCCTCATCTCTCATCTCTAGGACACTATCCTCATCTCTATAGGACACTATCCTCATCTCTCATCTCTAGGACACTATCCTCATCTCTAGGACACTATCCACATCTCTCATCTCTAGGACACTATCCTCATCTCTATAGGACACTATCCACATCTCTCATCTCTAGGACACTATCCTCATCTCTATAGTACACTATCCACATCTCTCATCTCTAGGACACTATCCTCATCTCTAGGACACTATCCCCATCTCTAGGACACTATCCTCATCTCTAGGACACTATCCACATCTCACATCTCTAGGACACTATCCACATCTCACATCTCTAGGACACTATCCACATCTCTCATCTCTAGGACACTATCCTCATCTCTAGGACACTATCCACATCTTTCATCTCTAGGACACTATCCCCATCTCTCATCTCTAGGACACTATCCACATCTCTCATCTCTAGGACACTATCCACATCTATAGGACACTATCCCCGTCCCTCATCTCTAGGACACTATAAACATCTCTAGGACACTATCCACATCTCTCATCTCTAGGACACTATCCCCATCTCTCATCTCTAGGACACTATCCACATCTCTCATCTCTAGGACACTATCCACATCTCTAGGACACTATCCACATCGCTAGGACACTATCCACATCTATAGGACACTATCCACATCTATAGGACACCATCCACATCTCTAGGACACTATCCACATCTATAGGACACTATCCACATCTATAGGACACTATCCACATCTCTAATTTAGGACACTATCCACATCTCTCATCTCTAGGACACTATCCACATCTCTAGGAAACTATCCTCATCTCTAGGACACCATCCACATCTCTAGGACACTATCCACATCTCTAGGACACCATCCACATCTATAGGACACTATCCACATCTCTAGGACACTATCCATCACTCATCTCTAGGACACTATCCACATCTCTAGGACACTATGCCCGTCCCTCATCTCTAGGACACTATCCACATCTATAGGACACTATCCTCATCTCTAGGACACTATCCACATCTCTCATCTCTAGGGCACTATCCTCATCTCTAGGACACTATCCTCATATCTAGGACACTATCCTCATCTCTAGGACACTATCCTCATCTCCAGGACACTATCCTCATCTCCAGGACACTATCCACATCTATAGGACACTATCCACATCTCTAGGACACTATCCACATCTCTAGGACACTACCCACATCTAAAGGACACTATCCACATCTATAGGACACTATCCACATCTCTAGGACACTATCCACATCTCTCATTTAGGACACTATCCACATCTCTCATCTCTAGGACACTATCCTCATCTCTAGGAAACTATCCTCATCTCTAGGACACCATCCACATCTCTAGGACACCATCCACATCTCTAGGACACCATCCACATCTCTAGGACACTATCCACATCTCTAGGACACTATCCACATCTATAGGACACTATCCACATCTCTAGGACACTATCCACATCTCTAGGACACTATCCATCACTCATCTCTAGGACACTATCCACATCTCTAGGACACTATGCCCGTCCCTCATCTCTAGGACACTATCCACATCTATAGGACATTATCCTCATCTCTAGGACACTATCCACATCTCTCATCTCTAGGACACTATCCTCATCTCTAGGACACTATCCTCATCTCTAGGACACTATCCTCATCTCCAGGACAGTATCCACATCTCTAAGACAGTATCCACATCTCTCATCTCTAGGACACTATCCCCATCTCTCATCTCCAGGACACTATCCTCATCTCTAGGACACTATCCCCATCTCTCATCTCTAGGACACTATCCCCATCTCTCATCTCTAGGACACTATCCCCATCTCTAGGACACTATCCACATCTCTAGGACACTATCCACATCTCTAGGACACTATCCTCATCTCTAGGACACTATCCACATCTCCAGAACACTATCCACATCTCTAGGACAGGATCCACATCTCTCATCTCCAGGACACTATCCTCATCTCTAGGACACTATCCACATCTCTAGGACACTATCCACATCTCTAGGACACTATCCCCATCTCTCATCTCTAGGACACTATCCACATCTCTCATCTCTAGGACACTATCCACATCTCTCATCTCTAGGACACTGTCCACATCTCTCATCTCTAGGACACTATCCACATCTCTCATCTCTAGGACACTATCCCCATCTCCCATCTTTAGGACACTATCCACATCTCTCATCTCTAGGACACTATCCACATCTCTAGGACACTATCCACATCTCTAGGACACTATCCACATCTATAGGACACTATCCACATCTATAGGACACTATCCACATCTATAGGACACTATCCACATCTCTCATTTAGGACACTATCCACATCTCTCATCTCTAGGACACTATCCACATCTCTAGGAAATTATCCACATCTCTAGGACACCAACCACATCTCTAGGACACTATCCACATCTCTAGGACACTATCCATCACTCATCTCTAGGACACTATCCACATCTCTATGACACTATGCCCGTCCCTCATCTCTAGGACACTATCCCCATCTCTCATCTCTAGGACACTATCCCCATCTCTCATCTCTAGGACACTATCCACATCTCTCATCTCTAGGACACTATCCACATCTCTAGGACAATATCCACATTTATAGGACACTATCCACATTTATAGGACACTATCCACATTTATAGGACACTATCCACATCTCTAGGACACTATCCACATCTCTAGGACACTATCCATCACTCATCTCCAGGACAGTATCCACATCTCTAGGACAGTATCCACATCTCTCATCTCTATAGGACACTATCCACATCTTTCATCTCTAGGACACTATCCTCATCTCCAGGACACTATCCCCATCTCTAGGACACTATCCTCATCTCTATAGGACACTATCCACATCTCTCGGACACTATCCTCATCTCTAGGACACTATCCCCATCTCTAGGACACTATCCTCATCTCTAGGACACTATCCACATCTCACATCTCTAGGACACTATCCACATCTCACATCTCTAGGACACTATCCACATCTCTCATCTCTAGGACACTATCCTCATCTCTAGGACACTATCCTCATCTCTAGGACACTATCCCCATCTCTATAGGACACTATCCCCATCTCTCATCTCTAGGACACTATCCTCATCTCTATAGGACACTATCCACATCTCTAGGACACTATCCTCATCTCTATAGGACACTATCCTCATCTCTCATCTCTAGGACACTATCCTCATCTCTAGGACACTATCCACATCTCTCATCTCTAGGACACTATCCTCATCTCTATAGGACACTATCCACATCTCTCATCTCTAGGACACTATCCACATCTCTAATTTAGGACACTATCCACATCTCTCATCTCTAGGACACTATCCACATCTCTAGGAAACTATCCTCATCTCTAGGACACAATCCACATCTCTAGGACACTATCCACATCTCTAGGACACCATCCACATCTATAGGACACTATCCACATCTCTAGGACACTATCCATCACTCATCTCTAGGACACTATCCACATCTCTAGGACACTATCCACATCTATAGGACACTATCCTCATCTCTAGGACACTATCCACATCTCTTATCTCTAGGGCACTATCCTCATCTCTAGGACACTATCCTCATATCTAGGACACTATCCTCATCTCTAGGACACTATCCTCATCTCCAGGACACTATCCTCATCTCCAGGACACTATCCACATCTATAGGACACTATCCACATCTCTAGGACACTATCCACATCTCTAGGACACTACCCACATCTAAAGGACACTATCCACATCTATAGGACACTATCCACATCTCTAGGACACTATCCACATCTCTCATTTAGGACACTATCCACATCTCTCATCTCTAGGACACTATCCTCATCTCTAGGAAACTATCCTCATCTCTAGGACACCATCCACATCTCTAGGACACCATCCACATCTCTAGGACACCATCCACATCTATAGGACACTATCCACATCTCTAGGACACTATCCACATCTATAGGACACTATCCACATCTCTAGGACACTATCCACATCTCTAGGACACTATCCATCACTCATCTCTAGGACACTATCCACATCTCTAGGACACTATGCCCGTCCCTCATCTCTAGGACACTATCCACATCTATAGGACACTATCCTCATCTCTAGGACACTATCCACATCTCTCATCTCTAGGACACTATCCTCATCTCTAGGACACTATCCTCATCTCTAGGACACTATCCTCATCTCCAGGACAGTATCCACATCTCTAAGACAGTATCCACATCTCTCATCTCTAGGACACTATCCCCATCTCTCATCTCCAGGACACTATCCTCATCTCTAGGACACTATCCCCATCTCTCATCTCTAGGACACTATCCCCATCTCTCATCTCTAGGACACTATCCACATCTCTAGGACACTATCCACATCTCTAGGACACTATCCTCATCTCTAGGACACTATCCACATCTCCAGAACACTATCCACATCTCTAGGACAGGATCCACATCTCTCATCTCCAGGACACTATCCTCATCTCTAGGACACTATCCACATCTCTAGGACACTATCCACATCTCTAGGACACTATCCCCATCTCTCATCTCTAGGACACTATCCACATCTCTCATCTCTAGGACACTATCCACATCTCTCATCTCTAGGACACTATCCACATCTCTCATCTCTAGGACACTATCCACATCTCTCATCTCTAGGACACTATCCCCATCTCCCATCTTTAGGACACTATCCACATCTCTCATCTCTAGGACACTATCCACATCTCTAGGACACTATCCACATCTCTAGGACACTATCCACATCTATAGGACACTATCCACATCTATAGGACACTATCCACATCTATAGGACACTATCCACATCTCTCATTTAGGACACTATCCACATCTCTCATCTCTAGGACACTATCCACATCTCTAGGAAATTATCCACATCTCTAGGACACCAACCACATCTCTAGGACACTATCCACATCTCTAGGACACTATCCATCACTCATCTCTAGGACACTATCCACATCTCTATGACACTATGCCCGTCCCTCATCTCTAGGACACTATCCCCATCTCTCATCTCTAGGACACTATCCCCATCTCTCATCTCTAGGACACTATCCACATCTCTCATCTCTAGGACACTATCCACATCTCTAGGACAATATCCACATTTATAGGACACTATCCACATTTATAGGACACTATCCACATTTATAGGACACTATCCACATCTCTAGGACACTATCCACATCTCTAGGACACTATCCATCACTCATCTCCAGGACAGTATCCACATCTCTAGGACAGTATCCACATCTCTCATCTCTATAGGACACTATCCACATCTCTCATCTCTAGGACACTATCCTCATCTCCAGGACACTATCCCCATCTCTAGGACACTATCCTCATCTCTATAGGACACTATCCACATCTCTCATCTCTAGGACACTATCCTCATCTCTAGGACACTATCCCCATCTCTAGGACACTATCCTCATCTCTAGGACACTATCCACATTTATAGGACACTATCCACATCTCTAGGACACTATCCACATCTCTAGGACACTATCCATCACTCATCTCCAGGACAGTATCCACATCTCTAGGACAGTATCCACATCTCTCATCTCTATAGGACACTATCCACATCTCTCATCTCTAGGACACTATCCTCATCTCTAGGACACTATCCTCATCTCTAGGACACTATCCCCATCTCCCATCTTTAGGACACTATCCACATCTCTCATCTCTAGGACACTATCCACATCTCTAGGACACTATCCACATCTCTAGGACACTATCCACATCTATAGGACACTATCCACATCTATAGGACACTATCCACATCTATAGGACACTATCCACATCTCTCATTTAGGACACTATCCACATCTCTCATCTCTAGGACACTATCCACATCTCTAGGAAATTATCCACATCTCTAGGACACCAACCACATCTCTAGGACACTATCCACATCTCTAGGACACTATCCATCACTCATCTCTAGGACACTATCCACATCTCTATGACACTATGCCCGTCCCTCATCTCTAGGACACTATCCCCATCTCTCATCTCTAGGACACTATCCCCATCTCTCATCTCTAGGACACTATCCACATCTCTCATCTCTAGGACACTATCCACATCTCTAGGACAATATCCACATTTATAGGACACTATCCACATTTATAGGACACTATCCACATTTATAGGACACTATCCACATCTCTAGGACACTATCCACATCTCTAGGACACTATCCATCACTCATCTCCAGGACAGTATCCACATCTCTAGGACAGTATCCACATCTCTCATCTCTATAGGACACTATCCACATCTCTCATCTCTAGGACACTATCCTCATCTCCAGGACACTATCCCCATCTCTAGGACACTATCCTCATCTCTATAGGACACTATCCACATCTCTCATCTCTAGGACACTATCCTCATCTCTAGGACACTATCCCCATCTCTAGGACACTATCCTCATCTCTAGGACACTATCCACATCTCACATCTCTAGGACACTATCCACATCTCACATCTCTAGGACACTATCCACATCTCTCATCTCTAGGACACTATCCTCATCTCTAGGACACTATCCTCATCTCTAGGACACTATCCCCATCTCTATAGGACACTATCCCCATCTCTCATCTCTAGGACACTATCCTCATCTCTATAGGACACTATCCACATCTCTAGGACACTATCCTCATCTCTATAGGACACTATCCTCATCTCTCATCTCTAGGACACTATCCTCATCTCTAGGACACTATCCACATCTCTCATCTCTAGGACACTATCCTCATCTCTATAGGACACTATCCACATCTCTCATCTCTAGGACACTATCCTCATCTCTATAGGACACTATCCACATCTCTCATCTCTAGGACACTATCCTCATCTCTAGGACACTATCCCCATCTCTAGGACACTATCCTCATCTCTAGGACACTATCCTCATCTCTAGGACACTATCCACATCTCACATCTCTAGGACACTATCCACATCTCACATCTCTAGGACACTATCCACATCTCTCATCTCTAGGACACTATCCTCATCTCTAGGACACTATCCTCATCTCTAGGACACTATCCCCATCTCTATAGGCCACTATCCACATCTCTCATCTCTAGGACACTATCCTCATCTCTATAGGACACTATCCACATCTCTAGGACACTATCCTCATCTCTATAGGACACTATCCTCATCTCTCATCTCTAGGACACTATCCTCATCTCTAGGACACTATCCACATCTCTCATCTCTAGGACACTATCCTCATCTCTATAGGACACTATCCACATCTCTCATCTCTAGGACACTATCCTCATCTCTATAGGACACTATCCACATCTCTCATCTCTAGGACACTATCCTCATCTCTAGGACACTATCCCCATCTCTAGGACACTATCCTCATCTCTAGGACACTATCCACATCTCACATCTCTAGGACACTATCCACATCTCACATCTCTAGGACACTATCCACATCTCTCATCTCTAGGACACTATCCTCATCTCTAGGACACTATCCACATCTCTCATCTCTAGGACACTATCCCCATCTATAGGACACTATCCCCGTCCCTCATCTCTAGGACACTATCCACATCTCTAGGACACTATCCCCATCTCTCATCTCTAGGACACTATCCACATCTCTCATCTCTAGGACACTATCCACATCTCTAGGACACTATCCACATCGCTAGGACACTATCCACATCTATAGGACACTATCCACATCTCTAGGACACTATCCACATCTCTAGGACACTATCCACATCTATAGGACACTATCCACATCTCTAGGACACTATCCACATCTCTCATATCTAGGACACTATCCCCATCTCTCATCTCTAGGACACTATCCACATCTCTCATCTCTAGGACACTATCCACATCTCTAGGAAACTATCCTCATCTCTAGGACACCATCCACATCTCTAGGACACTATCCACATCTCTAGGACACCATCCACATCTATAGGACACTATCCACATCTCTAGGACACTATCCACATCTCTAGGACACTATCCATCACTCATCTCTAGGACACTATCCACATCTCTAGGACACTATGCCCGTCCCTCATCTCTAGGACACTATCCACATCTATAGGACACTATCCTCATCTCTAGGACACTATCCACATCTCTCATCTCTAGGGTACTATCCTCATCTCTAGGACACTATCCTCATATCTAGGACACTATCCTCATCTCTAGGACACTATCCTCATCTCCAGGACACTATCCACATCTATAGGACACTATCCACATCTCTAGGACACTATCCACATCTCTAGGACACTATCCACATCTCTCATTTAGGACACTATCCACATCTCTCATCTCTAGGACACTATCCTCATCTCTAGGAAACTATCCTCATCTCTAGGACACCATCCACATCTCTAGGACACCATCCACATCTCTAGGACACCATCCACATCTATAGGACACTATCCACATCTATAGGACACTATCCACATCTCTAGGACACTATCCACATCTCTAGGACACTATCCATCACTCATCTCTAGGACACTATCCACATCTCTAGGACACTATGCCCGTCCCTCATCTCTAGGACACTATCCACATCTATAGGACACTATCCTCATCTCTAGGACACTATCCACATCTCTCATCTCTAGGACACTATCCTCATCTCTAGGACACTATCCTCATCTCTAGGACACTATCCTCATCTCCAGGACAGTATCCACATCTCTAGGACAGTATCCACATCTCTCATCTCTAGGACACTATCCCCATCTCTCATCTCCAGGACACTATCCTCATCTCTAGGACACTATCCCCATCTCTCATCTCTAGGACACTATCCCCATCTCTCATCTCTAGGACACTATCCCCATCTCTCATCTCTAGGACACTATCCACATCTCTAGGACACTATCCACATCTCTAGGACACTATCCACATCTCTAGGACACTATCCTCATCTCTAGGACACTATCCACATCTCCAGAACACTATCCACATCTCTAGGACAGGATACACATCTCTCATCTCCAGGACACTATTCTCATCTCTAGGACACTATCCACATCTCTAGGACACTATCCACATCTCTAGGACACTATCCACATCTCTAGGACACTATCCCCATCTCTCATCTCTAGGACACTATCCACATCTCTCATCTCTAGGACACTATCCACATCTCTCATCTCTAGGACACTATCCACATCTCTCATCTCTAGGACACTATCCACATCTCTCATCTCTAGGACACTATCCCCATCTCCCATCTTTAGGACACTATCCACATCTCTCATCTCTAGGACACTATCCACATCTCTAGGACACTATCCACATCTCTAGGACACTATCCACATCTATAGGACACTATCCACATCTATAGGACACTATCAACATCTATAGGACACTATCCACATCTATAGGACACTATCCCCATCTCTCATCTCTAGGACACTATCCACATCTCTCATCTCTAGGACACTATCCACATCTCTCATTTAGGACACTATCCACATCTCTCATCTCTAGGACACTATCCACATCTCTAGGAAATTATCCACATCTCTAGGACACCAACCACATCTCTAGGACACTATCCACATCTCTAGGACACTATCCACATTTTTAGGACACTATCCACATCTCTATGACACTATGCCCGTCCCTCATCTCTAGGACACTATCCACATCTCTCATCTCCAGGACACTATCCTCATCTCTAGGACACTATCCCCATCTCTCATCTCTAGGACACTATCCCCATCTCTCATCTCTAGGACACTATCCCCATCTCTCATCTCTAGGACACTATCCACATCTCTCATCTCTAGGACACTATCCACATCTCTAGGACAATATCCACATTTATAGGACACTATCCACATTTATAGGACACTATCCACATCTCTAGGACACTATCCACATCTCTAGGACACTATCCATCACTCATCTCCAGGACAGTATCCACATCTCTAGGACAGTATCCACATCTCTCATCTCTAGGACACTATCCCCATCTCTCATCTCCAGGACACTATCCTCATCTCTAGGACACTATCCCCATCTCTCATCTCTAGGACACTATCCCCATCTCTCATCTCTAGGACACTATCCCCATCTCTCATCTCTAGGACACTATCCACATCTCTAGGACACTATCCTCATCTCTAGGACACTATCCTCATCTCTAGGACACTATCCACATCTCCAGAACACTATCCACATCTCTAGGACAGGATCCACATCTCTCATCTCTAGGACACTATCCACATCTCTAGGACACTATCCACATCTCTAGGACACTATCCACATCTCTAGGACACTATCCCCATCTCTCATCTCTAGGACACTATCCACATCTCTCATCTCTAGGACACTATCCACATCTCTCATCTCTAGGACAGTATCCACATCTCTCATCTCTAGGACACTATCCACATCTCTCATCTCTAGGACACTATCCCCATCTCCCATCTTTAGGACACTATCCACATCTCTCATCTCTAGGACACTATCCACATCTCTAGGACACTATCCACATCTCTAGGACACTATCCACATCTATAGGACACTATCCACATCTATAGGACACTATCAACATCTATAGGACACTATCCACATCTATAGGACACTATCCACATCTCTCATTTAGGACACTATCCACATCTCTCATCTCTAGGACACTATCCACATCTCTAGGAAATTATCCACATCTCTAGGACACCAACCACATCTCTAGGACACTATCCACATCTCTAGGACACTATCCACATTTTTAGGACACTATCCACATCTCTATGACACTATGCCCGTCCCTCATCTCTATGACACTATGCCCGTCCCTCATCTCTAGGACACTATCCTCATCTCTCATCTCCAGGACACTATCCCCATCTCTCATCTCTAGGACACTATCCCCATCTCTCATCTCTAGGACACTATCCCCATCTCTCATCTCTAGGACACTATCCCCATCTCTCATCTCTAGGACACTATCCACATCTCTCATCTCTAGGACACTATCCACATCTCTAGGACAATATCCACATTTATAGGACACTATCCACATTTATAGGACACTATCCACATCTCTAGGACACTATCCACATCTCTAGGACACTATCCATCACTCATCTCCAGGACAGTATCCACATCTCTAGGACAGTATCCACATCTCTCATCTCTAGGACACTATCCCCATCTCTCATCTCCAGGACACTATCCTCATCTCTAGGACACTATCCCCATCTCTCATCTCTAGGACACTATCCCCATCTCTCATCTCTAGGACACTATCCCCATCTCTCATCTCTAGGACACTATCCACATCTCTAGGACACTATCCACATCTCTAGGACACTATCCTCATCTCTAGGACACTATCCACATCTCCAGAACACTATCCACATCTCTAGGACAGGATCCACATCTCTCATCTCCAGGACACTATCCTCATCTCTAGGACACTATCCACATCTCTAGGACACTATCCACATCTCTAGGACACTATCCACATCTCTAGGACACTATCCACATCTATAGGACACTATCCACATCTATAGGACACTATCCCCGTCCCTCATCTCTAGGACACTATCCACATCTCTAGGACACTATCCACATCTCTAGGACACTATCCCCATCTCTCATCTCTAGGACACTATCCACATCTCTCATCTCTAGGACACTATCCACATCTCTCATCTCTAGGACACTATCCACATCTCTCATCTCTAGGACACTATCCCCATCTCCCATCTTTAGGACACTATCCACATCTCTCATCTCTAGGACACTATCCACATCTCTAGGACACTATCCACATCTCTAGGACACTATCCACATCTCTAGGACACTATCCACATCTATAGGACACTATCCACATCTCTCATTTAGGACACTATCTACATCTCTCATTTAGGACACTATCCACATCTCTCATCTCTAGGACACTATCCACATCTCTAGGAAATTATCCACATCTCTAGGACACCAACCACATCTCTAGGACACTATCCACATCTCTAGGACACTATCCACATCTCTCATCTCTAGGACACTATCCACATCTCTCATCTCTAGGACACTATCCACATCTCTCATCTCTAGGACACTATCCCCATCTCCCATCTTTAGGACACTATCCACATCTCTCATCTCTAGGACACTATCCACATCTCTAGGACACTATCCACATCTCTAGGACACTATCCACATCTCTAGGACACTATCCACATCTATAGGACACTATCCACATCTATAGGACACTATCCACATCTCTCATTTAGGACACTATCCACATCTCTCATCTCTAGGACACTATCCACATCTCTAGGACACTATCCACATCTCTAGGACACTATCCACATCTCTCATCTCTAGGACACTATCCACATCTCTCATCTCTAGGACACTATCCACATCTCTCATCTCTAGGACACTATCCCCATCTCCCATCTTTAGGACACTATCCACATCTCTCATCTCTAGGAAACTATCCACATCTCTAGGACACTATCCACATCTATAGGACACTATCCACATCTCTCATTTAGGACACTATCCACATCTCTCATCTCTAGGACACTATCCACATCTCTAGGAAATTATCCACATCTCTAGGACACCAACCACATCTCTAGGACACTATCCACATCTCTAGGACACTATCCATCACTCATCTCTAGGACACTATCCACATCTCTATGACACTATGCCCGTCCCTCATCTCTAGGACACTATCCACATCTCTCATCTCCAGGACACTATCCTCATCTCTAGGACACTATCCACATTTATAGGACACTATCCACATTTATAGTACACTATCCACATTTATAGGACACTATCCACATCTCTCATCTCTAGGACACTATCCACGTCTATAGGACACTATCCACATCTATAGGACACTATCCACATCTATAGGACACTATCCCCATCTCTCATCTCTAGGACACTATCCACATCTCTAGGACACTATCCACATCTCTAGGACACTATCCACATCTCTAGGAAACTATCCACATCTCTAGGACACTATCCACATCTATAGGACACTATCCACATCTCTAGGACACTATCCCCATCTCTCATCTCTAGGACACTATCCACATCTCTAGGACACTATCCACATCTCTAGGACACTATCCACATCTCTAGGACACTATCCACATCTATAGGACACTATCCACATCTATAGGACACTATCCACATCTCTCATCTCTAGGACACTATCCACATCTATAGGACACTATCCACATCTCTAGGACAGGATCCACATCTCTCATCTCCAGGACACTATCCTCATCTCTAAGACACTATCCACATCTCTAGGACACTATCCACATCTCTAGGACACTATCCACATCTCTAGGACACTATCCCCATCTCTCATCTCTAGGACACTATCCACATCTCTCATCTCTAGGACACTATCCACATCTCTCATCTCTAGGACACTATCCACATCTCTAGGAAATTATCCACATCTCTAGGACACCAACCACATCTCTAGGACACTATCCACATCTCTATGACACTATGCCCGTCCCTCATCTCTAGGACACTATCCACATCTCTCATCTCCAGGACACTATCCTCATCTCTAGGACACTATCCCCATCTCTCATCTCTAGGACACTATCCCCATCTCTCATCTCTAGGACACTATCCCCATCTCTCATCTCTAGGACACTATCCACATCTCTAGGACACTATCCTCATCTCTAGGACACTATCCACATCTCCAGAACACTATCCACATCTCTAGGACAGGATCCACATCTCTCATCTCCAGGACACTATCCTCATCTCTAGGACACTATCCACATCTCTAGAACACTATCCACATCTCTAGGACACTATCCACATCTCTAGGACACTATCCACATCTATAGGACACTATCCACATCTATAGGACACTATCCCCGTCCCTCATCTCTAGGACACTATCCACATCTCTAGGACACTATCCACATCTCTAGGACACTATCCACATCTCTAGGACACTATCCCCATCTCTCATCTCTAGGACACTATCCACATCTCTCATCTCTAGGACACTATCCACATCTCTCATCTCTAGGACACTATCCACATCTCTCATCTCTAGGACACTATCCCCATCTCCCATCTTTAGGACACTATCCACATCTCTCATCTCTAGGACACTATCCACATCTCTAGGAAATTATCCACATCTCTATGACAACAACCACATCTCTAGGACACTATCCACATCTCTAGGACACTATCCACATCTCTAGGACACTATCCACATCTCTAGGACACTATCCATCACTCATCTCTAGGACACTATCCACATCTCTATGACACTATGCCCGTCCCTCATCTCTAGGACACTATCCACATCTCTCATCTCCAGGACACTATCCTCATCTCTAGGACACTATCCCCATCTCTCATCTCTAGGACACTATCCCCATCTCTCATCTCTAGGACACTATCCCCATCTCTCATCTCTAGGACACTATCCACATCTATAGGACACTATCCACATTTATAGGACACTATCCACATTTATAGGACACTATCCACATTTATAGGACACTATCCACATCTCTCATCTCTAGGACACTATCCACATCTCTAGGACACTATCCACATCTATAGGACACTATCCACATCTATAGGACACTATCCACATCTATAGGACACTATCCCCATCTCTCATCTCTAGGACACTATCCACATCTCTAGGACACTATCCACATCTCTAGGACACTATCCACATCTCTAGGAAACTATCCACATCTCTAGGACACTATCCACATCTATAGGACACTATCCACATCTATAGGACACTATCCACATCTCTCATCTCTAGGACACTATCCACATCTCTAGGACACTATCCTCATCTCTAGGACACTATCCTCATCTCTAGGACACCATCCACATCTCTAGGACACCATCCACATCTCTAGGACACTATCCACATCTATAGGACACTATCCACATCTCCAGGACACTATCCACATCTCTAGGACACTATCCACATCTCTAGGACACTATCCACATCTCTAGGACACTATCCACATCTCTAGGACACTATCCATCACTCATCTCTAGGACACTATGCACATCTCTAGGACACTATCCCCGTCCCTCATCTCTAGGACACTATCCCCATCCCTCATCTCTAGGACATTATCCACATCTCTACGACACTATCCACATCTCTACGACACTATCCCCATCTCTCATCTCTAGGACATTATCCACATCTCTACGACACTATCCACATCTCTACGACACTATCCACATCTCTACGACACTATCCACATCTCTCATCTCTAGGACACCATCCTCATCTCTAGGACACTATCCTCATCTCTAGGACACTATCCTCATCTCTAGGACACTATCCTCATCTCTCATCTCTAGGACACTATCCAAATCTCACATCTCTAGGACACTATCCCCATCTCTCATCTCTAGGACACTATCCACATCTCTAGGACACTATCCACATCTCTAGGACACTATCCACATCTCTAGGAAACTATCCACATCTCTAGGACACTATCCACATCTATAGGACACTATCCACATCTATAGGACACTATCCATATCTCTCATCTCTAGGACACTATCCACATCTCTAGGACACTATCCTCATCTCTAGGACACCATCCACATCTCTAGGACACCATCCACATCTATAGGACACCATCCACATCTATAGGACACTATCCACATCTATAGGACACTATCCACATCTATAGGACACTATCCACATCTCTAGGACACTGTCCACATCTCTAGGACACTATCCACATCTCTAGGACACTATCCACATCTCTAGGACACTATCCATCACTCATCTCTAGGACACTATCCACATCTCTAGGACACTATCCCCGTCCCTCATCTCTAGGACACTATCCCCATCCCTCATCTCTAGGACATTATCCACATCTCTACGACACTATCCACATCTCTACGACACTATCCCCATCTCTCATCTCTAGGACATTATCCACATCTCTACGACACTATCCACATCTCTACGACACTATCCCCATCTCTCATCTCTAGGACACCATCCTCATCTCTAGGACACTATCCTCATCTCTAGGACACTATCCTCATCTCTCATCTCTAGGACACTATCCAAATCTCACATCTCTAGGACACTATCCCCATCTCTCATCTCTAGGACATTATCCTCATCTCTAGGACACTATCCACATCTCTAGGACACTATCCACATCTCTAGGACACTATCCACATCTCTACGACACTATCCACATCTCTACGACACTATACACATCTCTACGATACTATACACATCTCTACGACACTATACACATCTCTACGACACTATCCCCATCTCTCATCTCTAGGACACTATCCCCATCTCTCATCTCTAGGACACTATTATCCACGTCCCTCATCTCTAGGGCACTATTATCCACATCCCTAGGACACTATCCACATCTCTCATCTCTAAGACACTATCCACATCTATAGGACACTATCCACGTCTCTCATCTCCAGGACACTATCTACAGATCTAGGACACTATCCACATCTCTCATCTCTAGGACACTATCCACATCTCTCATCTCTAGGACACTATCCACATCTCTCATCTCTAGGACACTATCCTCATCTCTAGGACACTATCCTCATCTCTAGGACACTATCCACATCTCTAGGACACTATCCACATCTCTCATCTCTAGGACACTATCCACATCTATAGGACACTATCCACGTCTCTCATCTCCAGATCTAGGACACTATCCACATCTCTCATCTCTAGGACACTATCCACATCTCTCATCTCTAGGACACTATAGTAGCTCCAAAGACCTCCACTGTTGACAGGCTTCAATTAACAGAAAAATAACAGAATAAAACAATCATTGTTTCCACGGCCCTCTGGTGATTTGGATCTTTTTAATAACTGTAAAATGCCAGCGCCTGAGGAAAAACCCATCAAACGTGACCTGCATGAAGATTGGCTGAACGGCAACGAGGAACAAGAGAAAGATAATCTGTTTTGAAAAGTCAGAGTTATTTAAGATAAATGCAGGGTAGAAGTGACATTTACAACATTGACTGGAGGCTAAACAGGTGTGTGCGTGTGTGTGTTGTCTGATTGGTGAGATGACATTTTCAAACGCTGACAGAGAGAGATAGAGAGATGTGAGGGATTCTGGGACGGTGAACAGCAAAGCACTGATAGTGTGATGGATCTGAACATGTTAATTCCCCTTGACTACATCTTGTTGTGTTACAGCCTGAATTCAAAACGGATTACATTGATTTGTTTTCTCTCACCCATCTACACACAATACCCCATGAATTATTATTATTTTTGTGTTCACACCTGGGTCAATACTTTGTAAAAGCACCTTTGGGGGCGATTGCAGCTGAGTCATCTTGGGGATGTCTGGATCAGCTTTGATTCGTCTTGGGGATGTCTGGATCAGCTTTGAGTC
This sequence comes from Oncorhynchus clarkii lewisi, assembly GCF_045791955.1. Classification (NCBI taxonomy): domain Eukaryota; kingdom Metazoa; phylum Chordata; class Actinopteri; order Salmoniformes; family Salmonidae; genus Oncorhynchus; species Oncorhynchus clarkii. The sequence goes on from NW_027260967.1 coordinate 256,594, forward strand.
GTCTTGGGGAAGTCTGGATCAGCTTTGCACATCTGGATTTGGGGATTTCCTCAAGCTCTGTTAAGTTAGATGGAAAGCGGTGGTAAACAGCAATCTTCAAGTCTTTCCACAAGTTTTCAATGGGATTCAAGTCTGGGCTTTGGCTGGCACTCAAGGACACATTCTAGTTCTGAAGCCATTCCAGTGTTGCTTGGGCTGTATGCTTGGGGTCATTGTCCTGTTGGAACGTAAATCTTCACCCCAGTCTAAGGTTGTTTGCACTCTGAAGCAGGTTCTCATCAAGGATTTTCCTGTATTTGGCTGCATTCATTGTTTTCTCTATCCTTACCAGTCTCCCAGTCCCTGCTGTTGAAAAGCATCCCTATTACATGATGCTGCCACCACCATGCTTCACGGTAGGGATGATGTTCGACGGGTGATGAGCTGTGCCTGGTTCTCTCCAGACACAGCGCTTTGCATTCAGGCCAAAGAGTTACATTTCAGTCTGATCAGACCACAGGATATTTTGCCTTGTCTTTCACACAACTTTTTTTTTGCAAACACCAGGTGTGGATGTCACGTGTCTTATTCTCAGGAGTGGCTTCCGTCTGGCCACTCTCCCATAAAGCCCAGATTGGTGAAGTTCTGTAGAGACTGGTTCTCCCAACTCAGCCATTGGGTTGTTGGTCAACTCCCTGACCAAGGTCCTTCTTGCCCGGTTGCTCCGTTTGGTCGGACGGCCAGCTCTTGGCAGAGTCTGGTTGGTTCCATATTTGTTCCATTTCCCAATAATGGAGACCACTGTGCTCTTGGAAACTTCCAACACTCTACAAATGGTTTTATACCCTTCCACAGATACACTACATTATCAAAAGTATGTGGACACCTGCTCATCAAACATCTCATTCCAAAATCATGGGCATTAATATGGAGTTGGTACCCCCCTTTGCTGCTATAAAAGCCTCCACTCCTCTGGGAAGACTTTCCACTAGATATTAGAACATTGCTGCGGGGACTTGCTTCCATTCAGCCACAAGAGTATTATTGAAGTCGGGCACTGATGTTGGGCGATTAGGCCTGGCTCGCAGCTCGGCGTTCCAATTCATCCTAAAGGTGTTCGATGGGGTTGAGGTCAGGGCTCTGTGCAGGCCAGTCACGTTCTTCCACACCGATCGCGACAAACCATTTCTATATGGACCTTGCTTTGTGCACAGGGCCACAGAAATCAATTTCATGAAGCTCCCGACGAACAGTTCTTGTGCTGATTTTGCTTCCAGAGGCAGTTTGGAACTCGGGAGCCAGTGTTGCAACCATGGACAGACGATTTTTAGGCACAACGTGCTTCAGCTTGTGTGGCCTACCATTTCGCAGCTGAACGGTTGTTGCTCCTAGACATTTCCACTTCACAATAACAGCACTTACAGTTGACCGGGGGCAGCTCTAGGTGGGGAGAAATTTGACAAACTGACTTGTTGGAAAGGTGGCATCCTATGACGGTGCCACGTTGAAAGTCACTGAGCTCTTCAGTAAGGCCATTCTACTGCCAATGTTTGTCTATGAAGATTGCATGGCTGTGTGCTCGATTGTATACACCTGTCAGCAACGGGTGTGGCTGAACTGGCCAAATCCACTAATTTGAAGGGGTGTCCACATACTGCTGTCCATATAGTGCATCTGATTCATCACAGTTCTATCCGTGAGATCGAGGGACAGTTTCTCCAGTTCCTCTGACTTCGTGGTATAGTTCCTGCTCTGACATGCACTGTCAACTGTGGGACCTTATATAGAGACAGGTGTGTTTCTTTCTAAATCATGTCCAAACAATTGTATTGGTCACAGGTGGACTCCAATCGAGGATGATCAAAGATCCACCTGAGCTCAATTTGGAGTGTCATAACAAAGGATTGAATACTTATGTAAATGAGATATTTCTGTATTGCATTTGCCACAAATGAGCTAAAAATGTCTGTCATCCATTTTGAATTCAGGCTGTAACTACATCATGTGGAATAAGTCAAGGGGTGTGAAAACATTCTGAAGGCGCTGGATTTCTCTGTGGTTGTGAGTGTTAATATTCTATTGTCTTTTGTATGTCATAGTTATAGTGAATGAGTGTGTGTAGGCTTGTTTGTGTATGGTGTGTGTGTGTGGTGTGTGTATGGTGTGTGTGTGTGGTGTGTGTGTGTGGTGTTTGTGTGGTGTGTGTGGTGTGTGTATGTATGGTGTGTGTGTGGTGTGTGTATGGTGTGTGTGGTGTGTGTGTGTGGTGTGTGTATGGTATGGTGTGTGTATGGTGTGTGTGTGTGTGGTGTGTGTGTGGTGTGTGTATGGTGTGTGTATGGTGTGTGTGTATGATGTGTGTGTGTGTGTGTGTGTGTGTATGTATGGTGTGTGTGTGGTGTGTGTGTGTGGTGTGTGTGTGTGGTGTGTGGTGTGGTGTGTGTGTGTATGGTGTGTGTGTGGTGTGTGTATGGAGTGTGTGTGGTGTGTGTGTGGTGTGTGGTGTGTGTGTGTGGTGTGTGTGTGGTGTGTGTGGTGTGTGTGGTGTGTGTGGTGTGTGTGGTATGTGTGTGGTGTGTGTATGGTATGGTGTGTGTGGTGTGTGTATGGTATGGTGTGTGTGGTGTGTGTATGGTATGGTGTGTGTGGTGTGTGTATGGTATGGTGTGTGTGTGGTGTGTGTGTGGTGTGTGTGTGAGGTGTGTGTATGGTGTGGTGTGTGTGTGGTGTGTGTATGGTATGGTGTGTGTGGTGTGTGTATGGTATGGTGTGTGTGGTGTGTGTGTGTGGTGTGTATGGTATGGTGTGTGTGGTGTGTGTGTGTGGTGTGTATGGTATGGTGTGTGTGTGTATGGTATGGTGTGTGTGGTGTGTGTGTGTGGTGTGTATGGTATGGTGTGTGTGTGTGTGGTGTGTGTGTGGTGTGTGTGTATGGTATGGTGTGTGTGGTGTGTGTGTGTGGTGTGTATGGTATGGTGTGTGTGGTGTGTGTGTGTGGTGTGTATGGTATGGTGTGTGTGTGTATGTATGGTGTGTGTGTGGTGTGTGTGTGTGTGTGTATGGTATGGTGTGTGTGGTGTGTGTGTATGGTGTGTGTGTGTGTGTGTATGGTGTGTGTGTATGGTATGGTGTGTGTGTATGGTATGGTGTGTGTGTGAGGTTAGGGTCTTGCTTGATTAAAATGAGTCATGGTGGATTAACAGGTTATGACCGTGAGCCTGCTGGACGTCATCGTCATAGTAACAACCCGGCACCACAGACAGCCTGCTGGACGTCACCGTCATAGTAACAACCCGGCACCACAGACAGCCTGCTGGACGTCATCGTCATAGTAACAACCAGGCACCACAGACAGGCTGCTGGACGTCATAGTAACAACCAGGCACCACAGACAGCCTGCTGGACGTCACCGTCATAGTAACAACCAGGTTACCACAGACAGGCTGCTGGACATCATAGTAACAACCAGGCACCACAGACAGCCTGCTGGACGTCACCGTCATAGTAACAACCCGGCACCACAGACAGCCTGCTGGACGTCACCGTCATAGTAACAACCAGGCACCACAGACAGCCTGCTGGACGTCACAGTCATAGTAACAACCAGGCACCACAGACAGCCTGCTGGACATCATAGTAACAACCAGGCACCACAGACAGCCTGCTGGACCTCACCGTCATAGTAACAACCCGGCACCACAGACAGCCTGCTGGACGTCACCGTCATAGTAACAACCAGGCACCACAGACAGCCTGCTGGACGTCACAGTCATAGTAACAACCAGGCACCACAGACAGCCTGCTGGACGTCACCGTCATAGTAACAACCCGGCACCACAGACAGCCTGCTGGACGTCACCGTCATAGTAACAACCAGGCACCACAGACAGCCTGCTGGACGTCATAGTAACAACCCGGCACCACAGACAGCCTGCTGGACGTCATCGTCATAATAACAACCCGGCACCACAGACAGCCTGCTGGACGTCACCGTCATAGTAACAACCCGGCACCACAGACAGCCTGCTGGACGTCATCGTCATAGTAACAACCCGGCACCACAGACAGCCTGCTGGACGTCATAGTAACAACCCGGCACCACAGACAGCCTGCTGGACGTCACCGTCATAGTAACAACCCGGCACCACAGACAGCCTGCTGGACGTCATCGTCATAGTAACAACCCGGCACCACAGACAGCCTGCTGGACGTCATAGTAACAACCCGGCACCACAGACAGCCTGCTGGACGTCACCGTCATAGTAACAACCAGGTTACCACAGACAGCCTGCTGGACGTCACCGTCATAGTAACAACCAGGTTACCACAGACAGGCTGCTGGACGTCATAGTAACAACCAGGCACCACAGACAGCCTGCTGGACGTCACCGTCATAGTAACAACCAGGTTACCACAGACAGGCTGCTGGACATCATAGTAACAACCAGGCACCACAGACAGCCTGCTGGACGTCACCGTCATAGTAACAACCCGGCACCACAGACAGCCTGCTGGACGTCACCGTCATAGTAACAACCAGGCACCACAGACAGCCTGCTGGACGTCACAGTCATAGTAACAACCAGGCACCACAGACAGCCTGCTGGACATCATAGTAACAACCAGGCACCACAGACAGCCTGCTGGACGTCACCGTCATAGTAACAACCCGGCACCACAGACAGCCTGCTGGACGTCACCGTCATAGTAACAACCAGGCACCACAGACAGCCTGCTGGACGTCACAGTCATAGTAACAACCAGGCACCACAGACAGCCTGCTGGACGTTACCGTCATAGTAACAACCCGGCACCACAGACAGCTTGCTGGACGTCACCGTCATAGTAACAACCAGGCACCACAGACAGCCTGCTGGACGTCACCGTCATAGTAACAACCCGGCACCACAGACAGCCTGCTGGACGTCACCGTCATAGTAACAACCCGGCACCACAGACAGCCTGCTGGACGTCACCGTCATAGTAACAACCAGGCACCACAGACAGCCTGCTGGACGTCACCGTCATAGTAACAACCAGGCACCACAGACAGCCTGCTGGACGTCACCGTCATAGTAACAACCAGGCACCACAGACAGCCTGCTGGACGTCACCGTCATAGTAACAACCAGGCACCACAGACAGCCTGATGGACGTCACCGTCATAGTAACAACCAGGCACCACAGACAGCCTGATGGACGTCACCGTCATAGTAACAACCAGGCACCACAGACAGCCTGCTGGACGTCACCGTCATAGTAACAACCCGGCACCACAGACAGCCTGCTGGACGTCACCGTCATAGTAACAACCCGGCACCACAGAAAGCCTGCTGGACGTCATAGTAACAACCAGGCACCACAGACAGCCTGCTGGACGTCACCGTCATAGTAACAACCAGGCACCACAGACAGCCTGCTGGACGTCATAGTAACAACCCGGCACCACAGACAGCCTGCTGGACGTCATAGTAACAACCCGGCACCACAGACAGCCTGCTGGACGTCATAGTAACAACCCGGCACCACAGACAGCCTGCTGGACGTCACCGTCATAGTAACAACCCGGCACCACAGACAGCCTGCTGGACGTCACCGTCATAGTAACAACCCGGCACCACAGACAGCCTGCTGGACGTCATAGTAACAACCCGGCACCACAGACAGCCTGCTGGACGTCACCGTCATAGTAACAACCCGGCACCACAGACAGCCTGCTGGACGTCATAGTAACAACCCGGCACCACAGACAGCCTGCTGGACGTCATAGTTACAACCAGGCACCACAGACAGCCTGCTGGACGTCATAGTAACAACCCGGCACCACAGACAGCCTGCTGGACGTCATAGTAACAACCCGGCACCACAGACAGCCTGCTGGACGTCACCGTCATAGTAACAACCCGGCACCACAGACAGCCTGCTGGACGTCATAGTAACAACCCGGCACCACAGACAGCCTGCTGGACGTCACCGTCATAGTAACAACCAGGCACCACAGACAGCCTGCTGGACGTCATAGTAACAACCAGGCACCACAGACAGCCTGCTGGACGTCATAGTTACAACCAGGCACCACAGACAGCCTGCTGGACGTCATAGTAACAACCCGGCACCACAGACAGCCTGCTGGACGTCATAGTAACAACCCGGCACCACAGACAGCCTGCTGGACGTCATAGTAACAACCCGGCACCACAGACAGCCTGCTGGACGTCATAGTTACAACCAGGCACCACAGACAGCCTGCTGGACGTCATAGTAACAACCCGGCACCACAGACAGCCTGCTGGACGTCATAGTAACAACCCGGCACCACAGACAGCCTGCTGGACGTCACCGTCATAGTAACAACCCGGCACCACAGACAGCCTGCTGGACGTCACCGTCATAGTAACAACCAGGCACCACAGACAGCCTGCTGGACGTCATAGTAACAACCAGGCACCACAGACAGCCTGCTGGACGTCATAGTTACAACCAGGCACCACAGACAGCCTGCTGGACGTCATAGTAACAACCCGGCACCACAGACAGCCTGCTGGACGTCATAGTAACAACCCGGCACCACAGACAGCCTGCTGGACGTCACCGTCATAGTAACAACCCGGCACCACAGACAGCCTGCTGGACGTCATAGTAACAACCCGGCACCACAGACAGCCTGCTGGACGTCATAGTAACAACCCGGCACCACAGACAGCCTGCTGGACGTCACCGTCATAGTAACAACCCGGCACCACAGACAGCCTGCTGGACGTCATAGTAACAACCCGGCACCACAGACAGCCTGCTGGACGTCACCGTCATAGTAACAACCCGGCACCACAGACAGCCTGCTGGACGTCATAGTAACAACCCGGCACCACAGACAGCCTGCTGGACGTCACCGTCATAGTAACAACCCGGCACCACAGACAGCCTGCTGGACGTCACCGTCATAGTAACAACCCGGCACCACAGACAGCCTGCTGGACGTCATAGTAACAACTCGGCACCACAGACAGCCTGCTGGACGTCACCGTCATAGTAACAACCAGGCACCACAGACAGCCTGCTGGACGTCATAGTAACAACCAGGCACCACAGACAGCCTGCTGGACGTCATAGTTACAACCAGGCACCACAGACAGCCTGCTGGACGTCATAGTTACAACCAGGCACCACAGACAGCCTGCTGGACGTCATAGTAACAACCCGGCACCACAGACAGCCTGCTGGACGTCGCTGTCATAGTAACAACCAGGCACCACAGACAGCCTGCTGGACGTCATAGTAACAACCCGGCACCACAGACACCCTGCTGGACGTCACCGTCATAGTAACAAGCAAGCACCACAGACAGCCTGCTGGACGTCATAGTAACAACCAGGCACCACAGACAGCCTGCTGGACGTCACCGTCATAGTAACAAGCAAGCACCACAGACAGCCTGCTGGACGTCATAGTAACAACCCGGCACCACAGACAGCCTGCTGGACGTCATAATTACAACCAGGCACCACAGACAGCCTGCTGGACGTCATAGTAACAACCCGGCACCACAGACAGCCTGCTGGACGTCATAGTAACAACCTGGCACCACAGACAGCCTGCTGGACGTCATAGTAACAACCCGGCACCGCAGACAGCCTGCTGGACGTCACCGTCATAATAACAACCCGGCACCACAGACAGCCTGCTGGACGTCATTGTCATAGTAACAACCCGGCACCACAGACAGCCTGCTGGACGTCATAGTAACAACCAGGCACCACAGACAGCCTGCTGGACGTCATAGTAACAACCAGGCACCACAGACAGCCTGCTGGACGTCATAGTTACAACCAGGCACCACAGACAGCCTGCTGGACGTCATCGTCATAGTAACAACCAGGCACCACAGACAGCCTGCTGGACGTCACCGTCATAATAACAACCAGGCACCACAGACAGCCTGCTGGACGTCATAGTAACAACCAGGCACCACAGACAGCCTGCTGGACGTCATAGTAACAACCCGGCACCACAGACAGCCTGCTGGACGTCACCGTCATAGTAACAACCCGGCACCACAGACAGCCTGCTGGACGTCATAGTAACAACCCGGCACCACAGACAGCCTGCTGGACGTCACCGTCATAGTAACAACCCGGCACCACAGACAGCCTGCTGGACGTCATAGTAACAACCCGGCACCACAGACAGCCTGCTGGACGTCTCCGTCATAGTAACAACCCGGCACCACAGACAGCCTGCTGGACGTCACCGTCATAGTAACAACCCGGCACCACAGACAGCCTGCTGGACGTCATAGTAACAACCCGGCACCACAGACAGCCTGCTGGACGTCACCGTCATAGTAACAACCAGGCACCACAGACAGCCTGCTGGACGTCATAGTAACAACCAGGCACCACAGACAGCCTGCTGGACGTCATAGTTACAACCAGGCACCACAGACAGCCTGCTGGACGTCATAGTAACAACCCGGCACCACAGACAGCCTGCTGGACGTCGCTGTCATAATAACAACCAGGCACCACAGACAGCCTGCTGGACGTCACCGTCATAGTAACAACCAGGCACCACAGACAGCCTGCTGGACGTCATAGTAACAACCCGGCACCACAGACAGCCTGCTGGACGTCATAATTACAACCAGGCACCACAGACAGCCTGCTGGACGTCATAGTAACAACCCGGCACCACAGACAGCCTGCTGGACGTCACCGTCATAATAACAACCAGGCACCACAGACAGCCTGCTGGACGTCATAGTAACAACCCGGCACCACAGACATGCTGCTGGACGTCATAATTACAACCAGGCACCACAGACAGCCTGCTGGACGTCATAGTAACAACCAGGCACCACAGACAGCCTGCTGGACGTCACCGTCATAATAACAACCAGGCACCACAGACAGCCTGCTGGACGTCATAGTAACAACCCGGCACCACAGACAGCCTGCTGGACGTCATAGTAACAACCTGGCACCACAGACAGCCTGCTGGACGTCATAGTAACAACCCGGCACCGCAGACAGCCTGCTGGACGTCACCGTCATAATAACAACCCGGCACCACAGACAGCCTGCTGGACGTCATTGTCATAGTAACAACCCGGCACCACAGACAGCCTGCTGGACGTCATAGTAACAACCAGGCACCACAGACAGCCTGCTGGACGTCATAGTAACAACCAGGCACCACAGACAGCCTGCTGGACGTCATAATGACAACCAGGCACCACAGACAGCCTGCTGGACGTCATCGTCATAGTAACAACCAGGCACCACAGACAGCCTGCTGGACGTCACCGTCATAATAACAACCAGGCACCACAGACAGCCTGCTGGACGTCATAGTAACAACCAGGCACCACAGACAGCCTGCTGGACGTCATAGTAACAACCAGGCACCACAGACAGCCTGCTGGACGTCACCGTCATAGTAACAACCTGGCACCACAGACAGCCTGCTGGACGTCATAGTAACAACCAGGCACCACAGACAGCCTGCTGGACGTCAGCGTCATAGTAACAACCCGGCACCACAGACAGGCTGCGTACCAAATGGATACTCCAGATTACCTATAGAGTGCAGTAGGTTTGTAGTGGTCGATTTGGGACACAGACAGAGTCAATAACATCCAGCTATCTAGTGTGACATAACAGTCATCTTCACAAGGCCACCACAGTCTGGACAACAGAGAGAAAATAACTAACAGATAAACAGTGATAGAATTCAAGTGAGAGAGGAAGCATAGGAGCGAGAGGGGGAGAGAAAGAGGGAGAGAGAGACAAGTGATTGAGTATTTCCAGAACCTTCATTAAACTCAGCCACTCAGAGCGAGAGAGAGTGTTTCCAGAACCTTCATTAAACTCAGCCACTCAGAGAGAGAGAGAGAGAGTGTTTCCAGAACCTTCATTAAACTCAGCCACTCAGAGAGAGAGAGAGAGAGAGTGTTTCCAGAACCTTCATTAAACTCAGCCGCTCAGTGTTTGGATATTTATTTACTAGACAACTAATTTGAATAAACCAATTACACGCCATTCAGATGGCAGAATGGTCTGCTACAGTCAGACACATAGCTAGCTGGAGAAAACACCAACAAAACTAATCACTGTTCTGTATTTTCTCCTCTGGGGAAGGGCTGTTGATATAGACTAAGTAGGTGAAAGACAGAAATAGAGTATGAGAGAGAGACTAAGAGAAAGAGCAGGAGGGGAAGAGAGAGAAAGGAGAGAGTAAGCGAGAGAGGAGAGAGAGAGAAAGACAAGAGATTTTTGTATTGTTTATATTTCACTTTTGTTTATTATCTACTTCACTTGCTACAGGCAATGTAAACATGTTTCCCATGACAATAAAACCCTTAAATTGAATTGAAATTGAGAGAAACAGACAGAGAGAGAGAGAGAGAGAGAGAGAGAGAGAGAGTGTAAGACAGACAGATGGGCTGGCTGGATGCAACATATGAGAGGTTACCCACAACAGTCCTTACCTTTTTCCCATCTTCCCCTGCTTCCCTGGACATCACGTTGGTCTAAAACAACAAGAGAAATGACCATCAGAAAACAGAATGAAGTGACAGACAGATGGAGAGAGGAAGAGAGCTCTGTGTGTCGCTTCTCTAAAGGTTATCTAGCAGGACAGTTGTCTAGTTGTGTGTTGCTTCTCTAAAGGTTATCTAGCAGGACAGTTGTCTAGTTGTGTGTTGCTTCTCTAAAGGTTACAGTTGAAGTCGGAAGTTTACATACACTGAGGTTGGAGTCATTAAAACTCGTTTTTCAACCACTCCACACATTTCTTGTGAACAAACTATAGTTTTGGCAAGTTGGTTAGGACATCTACTTTGTGCATGACACAATTAATTTTTCCAACAATTGTTTACAGACAGATGATTTCACTTATAATTCACTGTATCACAATTCCAGTGGGTCAGAAGTTTACATACACTAAGTTGACTGTGCCTTTAAACAGCTTGGAAAATTCCAGAAAACGATGTCATGGCTTTAGAAGCTTCTGATAGGCTAATTGACATCATTTGAGTCAATTGGAGGTGTACCTGTGGATGTAATTCAAGGCCTACCTTCAAACTCAGTGCCTCTTTGCTTGACATCATGGGGAAATCAAAAGAAATCAGCCAAGACCTCAGAAAAAAAATTGTGGACCTCCACAAGTCTGGTTCATCCTTGGGAGAAATTTCCAAACACATGAAGGTACCATGTTCATCTGTACAAACAATAGTATGCAAGTATAAACACCATGGGACCACGCAGCCGTCATACCACTCAGGAGATGAACGTACTTTGTTGCAAAAAGTGCTAATCAATCCCACAACAACAGCAAAGGACCTTGTGAAGATGCTGGAGGAAACAGGTACAAAAGTATCTATATCCACAGTCAAACAAGTCCTATATCGACATAACCTGAAAGGCCGCTCAGCAAGGAAGAAGCCACTGCTCCAAAACCGCCATAAAAATGCCAGACTACGGTTTGCAACTGCACATGGGGACAAAGATCGTACTTTCTGGAGAAATGTCCTCTGGTCTGATGAAACAAAAATAGAACTGTTTGGCCATAATGACCATAGTTATGTTTGGAGGAAAGGGGGAGGCTTGCAAGCTGAAGAACACCATCCCAACCGTGAAGCACGGGGGTGGCAGCATCATGTTGTGGGGGTGCTTTGCTGCCGGAGGGACTGGTGCCCTTCACAACATGGATGGCATCATGAGGGAGAAAAATGATGTGGATATATTGAAGCAACATCTCAAGACATCAGTTAGGAAGTTAAAGCTTGGTCGCAAATGGGTCTTCCAAATTGACAATGACCCCAAGCATACTCCCAAAGTTGTGGCAAAATGGCTTAAGGACAACAAAGTCAAGGTATTGGAGTGGCCATCACAAAGCCCTGACCTCAATCCCATAGAAAATGTGTTGGCAGAACTGAAAAAGCGTGGTCCTACAAAAAGGAGGCCTACAAACCTGACTCAGTTACACCAGCTCTGTCAGGAGGAAGGGCCAACATTCACCCAACTTATTGTGGGAAGCTTGTGGAAGGCTACCTGAAGCGTTTGACCCAAGTTAAACAATTTAACTTTTTATGGCTGCAGGGGCAGTATTGAGTAGCTTGAAAAGGTACCCATTGTAAACGGTCAGCTCCTCAGTCTCAGTTGCTAATATATGCATATTATTAGTAGTAGTATTGGATAGAAAACACTCTAAAGTTTACAAAACTGTCAAAATATAGTCTGTGAGTATAACAGAGCTGATATTGCAGGTGAAAACCAGAGGAAAATCTAAATTGGAAGTGGCTTCTATTTTGAAAACTACTGGTTCCATAGCCTCCCTTTGCTGGATTTAAAGGGATATGAACCAGATTCATTTTCCTATTGCTTTCTCAAGGTGTCAACAGTCTTCAGACATAGTTTAATGCTTTTATTTTGAAAAATGAGCCAGAACGATAACATGGCGTCAAGTGGTCACATAACTTTTGCTCGCGCAACAGAATTTGGACAGCCATTGTTTCCCCCTCTCCTACTGTGAAAGACATGTGCGGTTGATATATTATCAATTATATATTTTAAAAACAACCTGAGGATTGATTATAAAAAACGTTTGACATGTTTCTGTGGACATTATGGAAACTATTTGGAATTTTCGTCTGCGTTGTCGTGACCTCTCTTTCCTGTGGATTTCTGAACATTACGCGACAAACAAACGGGGGTATTTTGGATCTCAAAAATAATCTTTATGGAACAAAAGGAACATTTGTTGTGTAACTGGGAGTCTCGTGAGTGAAAACATCTGAAGATCATCAAAGGTAAACGATTAATTTGATTGCTTTTCTGATTTGTGACCGAGCTACCTGATGCTAAGTGTACTTAATGTTTTATCGTACGATCGATAAACTTACACAAACGCTTGGATTGCTTTTGCCGTAAAGCATCATTTCAGAATCTGACACGACAGGTGGATTAACAAAAGGCTAAACTGTGTTTTCCTATATTGCACTTGTGATTTCATGAATATAAATATTTATTGTATGTAGCGCTATGCTATTCAGCGGTTGTTGATGACACTTATCCCGATATCGGGATTGCAGCCATAACAAGTCAAAGGCAATGCTACCAAATACTAATTGAGTGTATGTAAACGTCTGAGTTTACCAAAATTGGGTTTGTTTTAGAATTCTTTGTGGCTCTGTGTAATCTGAGGAAATATGTGTCTCTAATATGGTCATACATTTGGCAGGAGGTCAGGAAGTGCAGCTCAGTTTCCACCTCATTTTGTGGGCAGTGTGCACATAGCCTGTCTCTCCCCTCTCACGAGCAGCTACTATAAAATAACACACAACCAACCAACCCCATTAACAGGTCTGAGGTCATATTCTGTGTGATGTCACTGACTGACCTGTGCGAGGGAGGTGCTTCGCCCCCTCCCGGTCTCCGTGGTGACCCTGTCCCCACCCCTCCCTCTCTGTGAGGAGATACACTTGTAGCAGCTCCAGACCTGCAGCAACCTGGGCTCCGCGTGGCCACTCCCCTTCCGCTGCAGACACTGGCAGTGGTACAGGTGGCCGCAGCTACACACACACACACACACACACACACACACACACAAGGTGTTAACAGCATTACCGTGTGTAGAGCCTTCACTACAGCACCAGCCTGGGAAATGTTCAGTGAGGTGACAGGTTCAGAACACTGTACTGTAAACAGATCTGACACCATTCCTCCTCTATCAGAACATTGTACTGTAAACAGATCTGACACCATTCATCCTCTATCAGAACATTGTACTGTAAAAATATCTGACACCATTCATCCTCTATCAGAACATCGTACTGTAAACAGATCTGACACCATTCATCCTCTATCAGAACATCGTACTGTAAACAGATCTGACACCTTTCATCCTCTATCAGAACATTGTACTGAGAGTGTTGTGGTGACGACCTGAATATGATGATGTCATGACAGCGGTGGTAGAGAACACACGTGGATGTGAGTGTTGTGGTGACGACCTGAATATGATGATGTCATCTGGGCTGTCCTGACGTCTCCTGTACTGCTGCAGGCAGATGTTACAGTGGTCCTGACGGGGGTGGAGCCCCCTGCTGACCGCCGCTCGCAGGTGAGACAGGGACCAGTGGAGGTCATGGTTCAACAGACTGGTGGTCGTCTCCAGTAACGTCTGGGGGAGGGGAGAGAACCATTTGATTTACTGTATCCTGGTCCCAGATCAGTTTGTGCTCTGGACAAATGTTTGAAAGAGAACTGATGGATTTACTGTTCTCTTCCCCTGGAAATTATTTCTCACAGAATCAAACATTCACATTCACAGTACTGTACAACCCACCAGTCATCCTCTAGTCTCTCAGCATGTTAAATAGTACTGTACAACCCACCAGTCATCCTCTAGTCTCATGTTAAATAGTACTGTACAACCCACCAGTCATCCTCTCTAGTCTCTCATGTTAAATAGTACTGTACAACCCACCAGTCATCCTCTAGTCTCTCACGTTAAATAGTACTGTACAACCCACCAGTCATCCTCTAGTCTCATGTTAAATAGTACTGTACAACCCACCAGTCATCCTCTCTAGTCTCATGTTAAATAGTACTGTACAACCCACCAGTCATCCTCTAGTCTCATGTTAAATAGTACTGTACAACCCACCAGTCATCCTCTCTAGTCTCTCAGCATGTTAAATAGTACTGTACAACCCACCAGTCATCCTCTCTAGTCTCTCATGTTAAATAGTACTGTACAACCCACCAGTCATCCTCTCTAGTCTCTCATGTTAAATAGTACTGTACAACCCACCAGTCATCCTCTAGTCTCATGTTAAATAGTACTGTACAACCCACCAGTCATCCTCTCTAGTCTCTCATGTTAAATAGTACTGTACAACCCACCAGTCATCCTCTAGTCTCATGTTAAATAGTACTGTACAACCCACCAGTCATCCTCTAGTCTCATGTTAAATAGTACTGTACAACCCACCAGTCATCCTCTCTAGTCTCTCAGCATGTTAAATAGTACTGTACAACCCACCAGTCATCCTCTAGTCTCATGTTAAATAGTACTGTACAACCCACCAGTCATCCTCTCTAGTCTCTCATGTTAAATAGTACTGTACAACCCACCAGTCATCCTCTAGTCTCTCAGCATGTTAAATAGTACTGTACAACCCACCAGTCATCCTCTAGTCTCTCAGCATGTTAAATAGTACTGTACAACCCACCAGTCACCCTCTAGTCTCATGTTAAATAGTACTGTACAACCCACCAGTCATCCTCTAGTCTCTCATGTTAAATAGTACTGTACAACCCACCAGTCACCCTCTAGTCTCATGTTAAATAGTACTGTACAACCCACCAGTCATCCTCTCTCTCATGTTAAATAGTACTGTACAACCCACCAGTCATCCTCTAGTCTCATGTTAAATAGTACTGTACAACCCACCAGTCATCCTCTCTAGTCTTTCATGTTAAATAGTACTGTACAACCCACCAGTCATCCTCTCTAGTCTCTCATGTTAAATAGTACTGTACAACCCACCAGTCATCCTCTAGTCTCTCATGTTAAATAGTACTGTACAACCCACCAGTCATCCTCTAGTCTCATGTTAAATAGTACTGTACAACCCACCAGTCATCCTCTCTAGTCTCTCATGTTAAATAGTACTGTACAACCCACCAGTCATCCTCTAGTCTCTCATGTTAAATAGTACTGTACAACCCACCAGTCATCCTCTAGTCTCTCATGTTAAATAGTACTGTACAACCCACCAGTCATCCTCTCTAGTCTCTCATGTTAAATAGTACTGTACAACCCACCAGTCATCCTCTACTCTCTCAGCATGTTAAATAGTAGTGGAGGCCTCAGGGAGGGAGAGAGGAGGCCTGGCATGGACACAGTACCACTCAACTTCACACAGCTCTATTTCACTGCCATTTGGGAAGCTGAGAGCTATTCACTTATCCTCCTATGGACTGTCCTGTCATTTCATGTCAGAGAAGACTGGAGGAAAGGAAGGGGGAGGGAGTAGGGAGGAGAGAGAGAAAAATAGGGAGGAGAGGAAATAGGAAAAGATGGAGAGGAGAGGAAAGAGGAGAGAGGACAGGAAGAAAGGAGAGGAAAAGGAGAAGAGGAAAGAGTAAAAGGGAGATGAGAGCAGAGGAGAGCAGAGAGGAGGGAGAGTAGAGAGAGGAGGGAGAGTAGAGAGAGGAGAGAGATGAGGGAGAGAGGAGAAAAAGATGAGGGAGCGGAGAGAGAGAGAGGAGGGAGAGTAGAGAGAGGAGACAGAGGGAGAGTAGAGAGAGAGGAGAGAGAGGAGGGAGAGTAGAGAGAGAGTAGAGAGAGTAGAGAGAGAGGAGGGAGAGTAGAGAGAGGAGGGAGAGTAGAGAGAGGAGAGAGAGGAGATAGAGAGGAAGGAGAGAAAGAGAAGGGAGCGAGGAGAGGAGAGAGATGAGGGAGAGAGGAGAAAAAGATGAGGGAGCGGAGAGAAAGAGGAGGGAAAGAGGAAAAGAGGGGAGAGGAGAGGGAGAGGAGAGAGAGATGAGGGAAAGAGGAAAAGAGGGAAGAGGAGAGAGAGAGAGGAGGGAGAGAGAGGAGAGAGAAGAGGGAGAGTAGAGAGAGAGGAGGGAGAGCAGAGAGAGAGGAGGGAGAGTAGAGAGAGAGGAGAGAGAGTAGAGAGAGAGGAAGGAGAGAAAGAGAAGGGAGCGAGGAGAGGAGAGAGATGAGGGAGAGAGGAGAAAGAGATGAGGGAGAGAGGAGAAAGAGATGAGGGAGAGAGGAGAAAAAGATGAGGGAGCGGAGAGAGAGGAGGGAGAGAGGAGGGAAAGAGGAAAAGAGGGGAGGGAGAGGAGAGAGAGAGGAGGGAAAGGAAAAGAGGGAAGAGGAGAGGGAGAGGAGAGAGAGAGGAGGGAAAGGAAAAGATGGAAGAGGAGAGGGAGAGGAAAGAGATCTAAGGAACGATTGTCCCTATGTACTGTAGTGAACTACATTTCACTAGTGCACTATAAAGGGAATAGGGTGCCATATGGGACACAATAAGAGGAGAGATAGGGGGGAAAGTAGCTTTAGCCTCAGAGGCAAAGTCAGGCATTTCATCCCTCTGTGAATTCAACCAGTTCTGCCTGAGTGAGCTGGAGAGAAACATGTGTGTGTGCTACTTGTTTCACACCATTTCATCAGCTCTCTGGCAGACTGTGTAGTGTGTGTGTGTGTGTGTGTGTGTGTGTGTGTGTGTGTGTGTGTGTGTGTGTGTGTGTGTGTGTGTGTGTGTGTGTGTATCTGAACAACCGTACATCTGTTCAGTACCAGTCAAAAGGTTGAACACCGACTCATTCAAGGGTTTTTCTTTATTTTGACTATTTTCTACATTGTAGAATAATAGTGAAGACATCAAAACTATGAAATAACACATATGGAATCATGTAGTAACCAAAAAAGTGTTAAACAAATCTAAATATATTTTATATTTGAGATTCTTCAAAGTAGCCACCCTTTGCCTTGATGACAGCCTTACACACTCTTGGTGCATATATACACTACTATTCAAAGGTTTGGGGTCACTCAAGAAAAGCACTTATTTGGTCCATTCTAGGCAGAGTTCCTCTGTCCAGTCTCAACGTCAACAGTGAAGAGGCGACTCCGGGATGCTGGTCTTGTAGGCAGAGTTCCTCTGTCCAGTCTCAACGTCAACAGTGAAGAGGCGACTCCGGGATGCTGGTCTTCTAGGCAGAACTCCTCTGTCCAGTCTCAACGTCAACAGTGAAGAGGCGACTCCGGGATGCTGGTCTTCTAGGCAGAGTTCCTCTGTCCAGTCTCAACGTCAACAGTGAAGAGGCGACTCCGGGATGCTGGTCTTCTAGGCAGAGTTCCTCTGTCCAGTCTCAACGTCAACAGTGAAGAGGCGACTCCGGGATGCTGGTCTTGTAGGCAGAGTTCCTCTGTCCAGTCTCAACGTCAACAGTGAAGAGGCGACTCCGGGATGCTGGCCTTCTTGGCAGAGTTCCTCTGTCCAGTCTCAACGTCAACAGTGAAGAGGCGACTCCGGGATGCTGGTCTTCTAGGCAGAGCTCCTCTGTCCAGTCTCAACGTCAACAGTGAAGAGGCGACTCCGGGATGCTGGTCTTCTAGGCAGAGTTCCTCTGTCCAGTCTCAACGTCAACAGTGAAGAGGCGACTCCGGGATGCTGGTCTTCTAGGCAGAGTTCCTCTGTCCAGTCTCAACGTAAACAGTGAAGAGGCGACTCCGGGATGCTGGTCTTCTAGGCAGAGTTCCTCTGTCCAGTCTCAACGTCAACAGTGAAGAGGTGACTCCGGGATGCTGGTCTTCTAGGCAGAGTTCCTCTGTCCAGTCTCAACATCAACAGTGAAGAGGCGACTCCGGGATGCTGGTCTTCTAGGCAGAGTTCCTCTGTCCAGTGTCTGTGTTCTTTTGCCCATCTTAATCTTTTATTTTTATTGGCCAGTCTGAGATATGGCTTTTTATTGGCCAGTCTGAGATATGGCTTTTTATTGGCCAGTCTGAGATATGGCTTTTTATTGGCCAGTCTGAGACATGGCTTTTTATTGGCCAGTCTAAGATATGGCTTTTTCTTTGCTACTCTGACAGTTTGAACCTGTAATCAAACCCACAAATGCTGATGCTCCAGATACTCAACTAGTCTAAAGGCCAGTTTTATTGCTTCTTTAATCAGAACAACTGTTTTCAGCTGTGCTAACATAATTGCAAAGGGGTTTTGTAATGATCAATTAGCGTTTTAAAATGATAAACTTGGATTAGCTAACACAACTTGGCATTGGAACACAGGAGTGATGATTGCTGATAATGGGCCTCTGTACGCCTATGTAGATATTCCATAAAAAATCTGCCTTTTCCACCTACAATAGTAATTTACAACATTAACAATGTCTACACTGTATTTCTGATCAATTTATGTTATTTTAATGGACAAAAAAAAAAGTGCTTTTCTTTCAAAAACAAGGACATTTCTAAGTGACACCAAACTGTTGAACGGTAGTGTAGATGTGTGCTAAGACTGAGCTACAGCTTGGCTCCAGGAGACACTGCACTGCACCGGAGTACACACACACACACACACTACCTACACACACACACTACCAACACACACACACACACAAACCCTACCTACACACACACTACCTACACACACACACTACACTAAATAATCTGACATGGGAGAGAGAGGCTGATGAATCGGGAGCCTTAACAAGTGTTAATTAATCCAGCTCCATCTGGGCAGGACACACACTATCAACAGAGAGTCTGACGCACACACACACACAAAGACACACACACATACGGACACCTTGTCTGAGCAACAGCATACAGACTAATCAACACTGAGTGTGAGTAGAGAGGCGTCTGGAAACACACTTTGCAATTAACACCAAGCCCCACTAGGGTTTAGCTTCAGTCGTCTCTCTCACACACACACCCTTCTGTAAGTTAACGAGACACACACACACACACCCTTATGTAAGTTAACAACAGACACACACACAGTTACCTGTTCATAGTTGAAGGTCTCCAGCATACCCAGAATAAGGCCTTGTATCTCAGCCAACTTTCCTTTACCATACACAGGGTCCTGAGAGAGAGAGAGAGAGAGAGAGAGAGAGAGAGAGAAAGAGAGAGACAGAGAGAGAGAGAGACACAGAGAGAGAGAGAGACAGAGAGAGAGAGAGACACAGAAAGAGAGAGAGAGAGAGAGACAGAGAGACAGAGACAGAGACAGAGAGAGAGAGAGAGAGAAAGAGAGAGAGAGAGAGAGAGACAGAAAGAGAGAGAGAGAAAGAGAGAGAGAGAGACACAGAAAGAGAGACAGAGAGAGAGACAGAGAGAAAGAGAGACACAGAAAGAGAGAGAGAGAGAGAGAGAGACACAGAAAGAGAGAGAGAGAGAGAGAGATTACAGATTACACAGATCCACAAAGAATTCGAAAACAAATCCAATTTTGATAAACTCCAATATCTATTGGGTGAAATACCACAGTGTGCCATCACAGCAGCAAGATTTGTGACCTGTTGCCATGAGAAAAGGGCAACCAGTGAAGAACACACACCATTGTAAATACAACCCATATTTATGCTTATTTATTTTATCTTGTGTCCTTTAACCATTTGTACATTGTTAAAACACTGTATATATATATATAATATGACATTTGTAATGTCTTTATTGTTTTGAAACTTCTGTATGTATAATGTTTACTGTTCATTTTTATTGTTTATTTCACTTTATATATTCACTTTATATATTATCTACCTCACTTGCTTTGGCAATGTTAGCTCATGTTTCCCATGCCAATAAAGCCCTTGAATTGAATTGAGTCATTGAGTAGGGATTGTGTTGCTGTTAGTCTCTGAGAGATACTGCTGCCCACCAAGGGACACATCACATGACCACTTTAACCTCCCACCAGCACACAGACACAGCATGACTAACACACACTTAACATAAGGAAAGAGAATAGGAACACACACACACAGCATGACTAACACACACTGAACATAAGGAAAGAGAATAGGAACACACACACACACATACACACACACAGCATGACTAACACACACTGAACATAAGGAAAGAGAATAGGAACACACACACACACACACACACACACACACACACACAGAATGACTAACACACACTTAACATAAGGAAAGAGAATAGGAATAGGTTAGTGGTCCTCTGAGAGGTCAGGGGTCCTCTGTGAGGAGGTCAGCGGTCCTCCGTGAGGAGGTCAGCGGTCCTCCGTGAGGAGGTCAGGGGTCCTCCGTGAGGAGGTCAGGGGTCCTCCGTGAGGAGGTCAGGGGTCCTCCGTGAAGAGGTCAGGGGTCCTCTGTGAGGAGGTTAGGGGTCCTCTGTGAGGAGGTTAGCGGTCCTCTGTGAGGAGGTCAGTGTGTGAGGAGGTTAGTGGTCCTCTGTGAGGAGGTTAGTGATCCCCCGTGAGGAGGTCAGTGGTCCTCTGTGAGGAGGTCTGCGTTCCTCCGTGAGGAGGTTAGCGGTCCTCTGTGAGGAGGTCAGTGTGTGAGGAGGTTAGTGGTCCTCTGTGAGGAGGTTAGTGATCCCCCGTGAGGAGGTCAGCGGTCCTCCGTGAGGAGGTCAGGGGTCCTCCGTGAGGAGGTCAGGGGTCCTCCGTGAGGAGGTCAGGGGTCCTCCGTGAGGAGGTCAGCGTTCCATCCGTGATGAGGTTAGTGGTCCTCTGTGAGGAGGTCAGCGGTCCTCCGTGAGGAGGTTAGTGGTCCTCTGTGAGGAGGTTAGTGGTCCTCTGTGAGGAGGTCAGCGGTCCTCCGTGAGGAGGTCAGCGTTCCTCTGTGAGGAGGTTAGTGGTGTGTTAGTAATCACTGTTCAGCCTGCTGACATCACTCATTTAGACCAAAGCAGGGAAAAAGTATTCTTAAATATACTTCAAATACGAGATGTACTTGTGTAGTATATCTGAAGTATACTATACACACACTATAAATACACTGAAACTTTTTTCAGTCTTTTAATAGACTATATGTTCACTATTATTACACTGAAACACACATTAAAAGTTTACTGAATTTCATACGCTTTAAATGTAATTCAGTATATTCATTCAAAATACACTGACAAGGATCCTCCAGCTCATTCAACACCTGATTTACTTAAAAGACACATCTAAACAGGTGTTTCCAGGTAAGACATCACATGGCACAAGGTCTCTACTGCTCCTCTACTGCTTATGCTTATTTATTTTATCTTGTGTCCTTTAACCATTTGTACATTGTTAAAACACTGTATATATATATATAATATGACATTTGTAATGTCTTTATTGTTTTGAAACTTCTGTATGTATAATGTTTACTGTTCATTTTTATTGTTTATTTCACTTTATATATTCACTTTATATATTATCTACCTCACTTGCTTTGGCAATGTTAGCTCATGTTTCCCATGCCAATAAAGCCCTTGAATTGAATTGAGTCATTGAGTAGGGATTGTGTTGCTGTTAGTCTCTGAGAGATACTGCTGCCCACCAAGGGACACATCACATGACCACTTTAACCTCCCACCAGCACACAGACACAGCATGACTAACACACACTTAACATAAGGAAAGAGAATAGGAACACACACACACACAGCATGACTAACACACACTGAACATAAGGAAAGAGAATAGGAACACACACACACACATACACACACACAGCATGACTAACACACACTGAACATAAGGAAAGAGAATAGGAACACACACACACACACACACACACACACACACACACACAGAATGACTAACACACACTTAACATAAGGAAAGAGAATAGGAATAGGTTAGTGGTCCTCTGAGAGGTCAGGGGTCCTCTGTGAGGAGGTCAGCGGTCCTCCGTGAGGAGGTCAGGGGTCCTCCGTGAGGAGGTCAGGGGTCCTCCGTGAGGAGGTCAGGGGTCCTCCGTGAAGAGGTCAGGGGTCCTCTGTGAGGAGGTCTGCGTTCCTCCGTGAGGAGGTTAGCGGTCCTCTGTGAGGAGGTCAGTGTGTGAGGAGGTTAGTGGTCCTCTGTGAGGAGGTTAGTGATCCCCCGTGAGGAGGTCAGCGGTCCTCCGTGAGGAGGTCAGGGGTCCTCCGTGAGGAGGTCAGGGGTCCTCCGTGAGGAGGTCAGCGTTCCATCCGTGATGAGGTTAGTGGTCCTCTGTGAGGAGGTCAGCGGTCCTCCGTGAGGAGGTTAGTGGTCCTCTGTGAGGAGGTTAGTGGTCCTCTGTGAGGAGGTCAGCGGTCCTCCGTGAGGAGGTCAGCGTTCCTCTGTGAGGAGGTTAGTGGTGTGTTAGTAATCACTGTTCAGCCTGCTGACATCACTCATTTAGACCAAAGCAGGGAAAAAGTATTCTTAAATATACTTCAAATACGAGATGTACTTGTGTAGTATATCTGAAGTATACTATACACACACTATAAATACACTGAAACTTTTTTCAGTCTTTTAATAGACTATATGTTCACTATTATTACACTGAAACACACATTAAAAGTTTACTGAATTTCATACGCTTTAAATGTAATTCAGTATATTCATTCAAAATACACTGACAAGGATCCTCCAGCTCATTCAACACCTGATTTACTTAAAAGACACATCTAAACAGGTGTTTCCAGGTAAGACATCACATGGCACAAGGTCTCTACTGCTCCTCAAGTAAGGAGACCGATGACATCACAGGTTCTCTACCGCTCCTCAAGCAAAGAGACAGATGACATCACAGGTTCTCTACTGGTCCTCAAGCAAGGAGACCGATGACATCACAGGTTCTCTACCGCTCCTCAAGCAAAGAGACCGATGACATCACAGGTTCTCTACTGCTCCTCAAGCAAAGAGACAGATGACATCACAGGTTCTCTACTGGTCCCCAAGCAAGGAGACCGATGACATCACAGGTTCTCTACCGCTCCTCAAGTAAGGAGACCGATGACATCACAGGTTCTCTACCGCTCCTCAAGTAAGGAGACCGATGACATCACAGGTTCTCTACCGCTCCTCAAGTAAGGAGACCGATGACATCACAGGTTCTCTACCGCTCCTCAAGTAAGGAGACCGATGACATCCCAGGTTCTCTACCGCTCCTCAAGTAAGGAGACCGATGACATCACAGGTTATCTACCGCTCCTCAAGTAAGGAGACCGATGACATCTCTTTGCTTGAAGAGCAGTAGAGAACCTGTGATGTCTCCTTACTTGAGGAGCGGTAGAGAACCTAGGAGACCGATGACATCACAGGTTCTCTACTGCACCTCCAGCAAGGGGGAGACTGATGATGTCACAAATTCCTATCAGACCTACTCATTGAAGTTTACAGTTGTTAAAAACGAAAAACACTATTTTGCTCAAAACACATGTTTTTCTGTTTTAGTGTGTATGCACACTTTACTGTATTTATACTTAGGATGTTGCTCTTCAACAGGACACGTTAAAACATCGCTGGTGGACATATTTAACTTGAATGTCGACAAAATATATAAAATGTACTTTCAAAAATGTAAAAGAAAAATGTGCATATTACCCATCATCCTTTAGTGCAGCTGAAGTTTTGATTTATAATATGTTGTTCTTCATATTAAAGCTTATTTAAATGTTATGATGCTCATTTTCCTACTGAATAATGTTTTTTAATGTTCATTTATCACTGTGATGTGAACAACTAAAGTACAAAATGGCAGTTTTGCCGTTCCATGTAAAGCATCAACCCACTGAGAAGATCGGTGGCAACAGACTGCCGGTAGGAAGTCACCACAGTGGGAGGCCGTTCCATGTAAAGCATCAACCCACTGAGAAGATCGGTGGCAACAGACTGCCGGTAGGAAGTCACCACAGTGGGAGGCCGTTCCATGTAAAGCATCAACCCACTGAGAAGATCGGTGGCAACAGACTGCCGGTAGGAAGTCACCAAAGTGGGAGGCCGTTCCATGTAAAGCATCAACCCACTGAGAAGATCGGTGGCAACAGACTGCCGGTAGGAAGTCACCACAGTGGGAGGCCGTTCCATGTAAAGCATCAACCCACTGAGAAGATCGGTGGCAACAGACTGCCGGTAGGAAGTCACCACAGTGGGAGGCCGTTCCGTCTCTTGCTAGAACAAAATACAAACCTGCTGCGTGCCGTGCCGACCCGGCAGAGACAAATCTACCGAGTCTACTTGTAGAATCCCAATCAGTGGCTTCTTCACTTTGAGCCAATCGGAGAGCTCAAACCCCCACGTGGGGAGACCAACAAAAAAATTAGCTAATCACACTTCATATACAATGCAGGTTATGGTAGCTAGCAACAGTGCCTTGCGAAAGTATTCGGCCCCCTTGAACTTTGCGACCTTTTGCCACATTTCAGGCTTCAAACATAAAGATATAAAACTGTATTTTTTTGTGAAGAATCAACAACAAGTGGGACACAATCATGAAGTGGAACGACATTTATTGGATATTTCAAACTTTTTTAACAAATCAAAAACTGAAAAATTGGGCGTGCAAAATTATTCAGCCCCCTTAAGTTAATACTTTGTAGCGCCACCTTTTGCTGCGATTACAGCTGTAAGTCGCTTAGGGTATGTCTCTATCAGTTTTGCACATCGAGAGACTGACATTTTTTCCCATTCCTCCTTGCAAAACAGCTCGAGCTCAGTGAGGTTGGATGGAGAGCATTTGTGAACAGCAGTTTTCAGTTCTTTCCACAGATTCTCGATTGGATTCAGGTCTGGACTTTGACTTGGCCATTCTAACACCTGGATATGTTTATTTTTGAACCATTCCATTGTAGATTTTGCTTTATGTTTTGGATCATTGTCTTGTTGGAAGACAAATCTCCGTCCCAGTCTCAGGTCTTTTGCAGACTCCATCAGGTTTTCTTCCAGAATGGTCCTGTATTTGGCTCCATCCATCTTCCCATCAATTTTAACCATATTCCCTGTCCCTGCTGAAGAAAAGCAGGCCCAAACCATGATGCTGCCACCACCATGTTTGACAGTGGGGATGGTGTGTTCAGGGTGATGAGCTGTGTTGCTTTTACGCCAAACATAACGTTTTGCATTGTTGCCAAAAAGTTACATTTTGGTTTCATCTGACCAGAGCACCTTCTTCCACATGTTTGGTGTGTCTCCCAGGTGGCTTGTGGCAAACTTTAAACGACACTTTTTATGGATATCTTTCAGAAATGGCTTTCTTCTTGCCACTCTTCCATAAAGGCCAGATTTGTGCAATATACGACTGATTGTTGTCCTATGGACAGAGTCTCCCACCTCAGCTGTAGATCTCTGCAGTTCATCCAGAGTGATCATGGGCCTCTTGGCTGCATCTCTTTAGAGGGACGGCCAGGTCTTGGTAGATTTGCAGTGGTCTGATACTCCTTCCATTTCAATATTATCGCTTGCACAGTGCTCCTTGGGA
>NW_027260967.1:287500-294230 GCF_045791955.1 Oncorhynchus clarkii lewisi
CTCTAGTCTGTAGTCCTGAGAGGTACAGACACACTGCTATACTATAGTGTAGGGATGTTACCTGGACGGCCTCCTCTAGTCTGTAGTCCTGAGAGGTACATACACACAGACACACTGCTATACTATAGTGTAGGGATGTTACCTGGACGACCTCCTCTAGTCTGTAGTCCTGAGAGGTACAGACACACTGCTATACTATAGTGTAGGGATGTTACCTGGACGGCCTCCTCTAGTCTGTAGTCCTGAGAGGTACATACACACAGACACACTGCTACACTATAGTGTAGGGATGTTACCTGGACGGCCTCCTCTAGTCTGTAGTCCTGAGAGGTACAGACACACAGACACACTGCTACACTATAGTGTAGGGATGTTACCTGGACGGCCTCCTCTAGTCTGTAGTCCTGAGAGGTACAGACACACTGCTATACTATAGTGTAGGGATGTTACCTGGACGGCCTCCTCTAGTCTGTAGTCCTGAGAGGTACATACACACAGACACACTGCTATACTATAGTGTAGGGATGTTACCTGGACGGCCTCCTCTAGCCTGTAGTCCTGAGAGGTACAGACACACAGACACACTGCTATACTATAGTGTAGGGATGTTACCTGGACGGCCTCCTCTAGTCTGTAGTCCTGAGAGGTACAGACACACTGCTATACTATAGTGTAGGGATGTTACCTGGACGGCCTCCTCTAGTCTGTGGTCCTGAGAGGTACATACACACAGACACACTGCTATACTATAGTGTAGGGATGTTACCTGGACGGCCTCCTCTAGTCTGTAGTCCTGAGAGGTACATACACACAGACACACTGCTATACTATAGTGTAGGGATGTTACCTGGACGGCCTCCTCTAGTCTGTAGTCCTGAGAGGTACAGACACACAGACACACTGCTATACTATAGTGTAGGGATGTTACCTGGACGGCCTCCTCTAGTCTGTAGTCCTGAGAGGTACAGACACACAGACACACTGCTATACTATAGTGTAGGGATGTTACCTGGACGGCCTCCTCTAGTCTGTAGTCCTGAGAGGTACAGACACACTGCTATACTATAGTGTAGGGATGTTACCTGGACGGCCTCCTCTAGTCTGTAGTCCTGAGAGGTACAGACACACTGCTATACTATAGTGTAGGGATGTTACCTGGACGGCCTCCTCTAGTCTGTAGTCCTGAGAGGTACATACACACAGACACACTGCTATACTATAGTGTAGGGATGTTACCTGGACGGCCTCCTCTAGCCTGTAGTCCTGAGAGGTACAGACACACTGCTATACTATAGTGTAGGGATGTTACCTGGACGGCCTCCTCTAGTCTGTAGTCCTGAGAGGTACATACACTATAGTGTAGGGGTACATACACACAGACACACTGCTATACTATAGTGTAGGGATGTTACCTGGACGACCTCCTCTAGTCTGTAGTCCTGAGAGGTACAGACACACTGCTATACTATAGTGTAGGGATGTTACCTGGACGGCCTCCTCTAGTCTGTAGTCCTGAGAGGTACAGACACACTGCTATACTATAGTGTAGGGATGTTACCTGGACGGCCTCCTCTAGTCTGTAGTCCTGAGAGGCCTTGAGGAAGTCAGTGAGCTGCCGAGGAGTGAAGCGGCACAACAAGCCGATGTGGAGCTCATGCAGGTCGGGGCTCAGTCTTAGGAGAGCCTGGGGATGAGGGCCTTCCCTGGAGGTAGCACTGGGAAACAGACGGTTGTGTGTCTCTAATAATATAATAATGTTGTGTTTATTAAACAGACCAGAGAGCACAACAACTAGGATATTGATGTCTTCCGCCCACCCGAATCCATCCACCCACCCACACCACAGAGAAAACTCTGTTCTATTCTTCCGTGCTCCAACACAGTAACCAAGGATCTTACCTCTGGTCCAAAAGACACCTCAGGAACTGGAACACTAGGTGATCATCCTAGAGCGAGAGAGCGAGAGAGAGAGATAGCAAGAGAGAGAGAATGAGAGAGAGAGAGATAGCAGGAGAGAGAGAGAGAGGTAGAGATAGCAGGAGAGAGAAAGAGAGAGAGAGGTAGAGATAGCAGGAGTGAGAGAGAGAGGTAGAGATGGCAGGAGTGAGAGAGAGAGGTAGAGATGGCAGGAGTGAGAGAGAGAGGTAGAGATAGCAGGAGTGAGAGAGAGAGAGGTAGAGATAGCAGGAGAGAGAGAGAGAGAGAGGTAGAGATAGCAGGAGAGAGAGGTAGAGATAGCAGGAGAGAGAGAGGGGTAGAGATAGCAGGAGAGAGAGAGAGAGGTAGAGATAGCAGGAGAGAGAGGTAGAGAGAGGTAGAGATAGCAGGAGAGAGAGGTAGAGAGAGGTAGAGATAGCAGGAGAGAGAGGTAGAGATAGCAGGAGAGAGAGGGAGGGAGGGATAGCAGGAGAGAGAGAGAGGGGTAGAGATAGCAGGAGAGAGAGAGAGAGAGTGAGAGATACGTAGAGATAGCAGGAGAGAGAGAGAGGGGTAGAGATAGCAGGAGAGAGAGAGAGAGAGAGGTAGAGATAGCAGGAGAGAGAGGTAGAGAGAGGTAGAGATAGCAGGAGAGAGAGGTAGAGAGAGGTAGAGATAGCAGGAGAGAGAGGTAGAGATAGCAGGAGAGAGAGGTAGAGATAGCAGGAGAGAGAGAGAGGGAGGGATAGCAGGAGAGAGAGAGAGGGGTAGAGATAGCAGGAGAGAGAGAGAGAGAGAGAGAGAGAGAGAGAGAGAGAGAGAGAGAGAGAGAGAGAGAGAGAGAGAGAGAGAGAGAGAGAGAGAGAGAGAGAGAGAGAGAGAGTGAGTGAGAGATACGTAGAGATAGCGTGTTAATTTCTGATTGTTTATTTCACTTTTGTTTATTATCTATTTTACTTGCTTTAGCAATGTTAACATGTCAATAAAGCTTTGCATTGAAATTGACAGAGTAGAGATACACCTCCTAGACAATTTCCTGGGTAAAACGTTCCACTGTAATAGTGAAGGTGTAAACTTGGCAGTAGAAAATCTAAACAGTATATTTGACCTCTCAGCTTCCCTATCTAATCTAATCAGTATATTTGACCTCTCAGCTTCCCTATCTAATCTAATCAGTATATTTGACCTCTCAGCTTCCCTATCTAATCTAATCAGTATATTTGACCTCTCAGCTTCCCTATCAAATCTAATCAGTATATTTGACCTCTCAGCTTCCCTATCTAATCTAATCAGTATATTTGACCTCTCAGCTTCCCTATCTAATCTAATCAGTATATTTGACCTCTCAGCTTCCCTATCTAATCTAATCAGTATATTTGACCTCTCAGCTTCCCTATCTAATCTAATCAGTATATTTGACCTCTCAGCTTCCCTATCTAATCTAATCAGTATATTTGACCTCTCAGCTTCCCTATCTAATCTAATCAGTATATTTGACCTCTCAGCTTCCCTATCTAATCTAATCAGTATATTTGACCTCTCAGCTTCCCTATCTAATCTAATCAGTATATTTGACCTCTCAGCTTCCCTATCTAATCTAATCAGTATATTTGACCTCTCAGCTTCCCTATCTAATCTAATCAGTATATTTGACCTCTCAGCTTCCCTATCTAATCTAATCAGTATATTTGACCTCTCAGCTTCCCTATCTAATCTAATCAGTATATTTGACCTCTCAGCTTCCCTATCTAATCTAATCAGTATATTTGACCTCTCAGCTTCCCTATCTAATCTAATCAGTATATTTGACCTCTCAGCTTCCCTATCTAATCTAATCAGTATATTTGACCTCTCAGCTTCCCTATCAAATCTAATCAGTATATTTGACCTCTCAGCTTCCCTATCTAATCTAATCAGTATATTTGACCTCTCAGCTTCCCTATCTAATCTAATCAGTATATTTGACCTCTCAGCTTCCCTATCTAATCTAATCAGTATATTTGACCTCTCAGCTTCCCTATCTAATCTAATCAGTATATTTGACCTCTCAGCTTCCCTATCAAATCTAATCAGTATATTTGACCTCTCAGCTTCCCTATCTAATCTAATCAGTATATTTGACCTCTCAGCTTCCCTATCTAATCTAATCAGTATATTTGACCTCTCAGCTTCCCTATCAAATCTAATCAGTATATTTGACCTCTCAGCTTCCCTATCTAATCTAATCAGTATATTTGACCTCTCAGCTTCCCTATCTAATCTAATCAGTATATTTGACCTCTCAGCTTCCCTATCTAATCTAATCAGTATATTTGACCTCTCAGCTTCCCTATCTAATCTAATCAGTATATTTGACCTCTCAGCTTCCCTATCTAATATAATCAGTATATTTGACCTCTCAGCTTCCCTATCTAATCTAATCAGTATATTTGACCTCTCAGCTTCCCTATCTAATCTAATCAGTATATTTGACCTCTCAGCTTCCCTATCTAATCTAATCAGTATATTTGACCTCTCAGCTTCCCTATCTAATCTAATCAGTATATTTGACCTCTCAGCTTCCCTATCTAATCTAATCAGTATATTTGACCTCTCAGCTTCCCTATCAAATCTAATCAGTATATTTGACCTCTCAGCTTCCCTATCTAATCTAATCAGTATATTTGACCTCTCAGCTTCCCTATCTAATCTAATCAGTATATTTGACCTCTCAGCTTCCCTATCTAATCTAATCAGTATATTTGACCTCTCAGCTTCCCTATCTAATCTAATCAGTATATTTGACCTCTCAGCTTCCCTATCAAATCTAATCAGTATATTTGACCTCTCAGCTTCCCTATCTAATCTAATCAGTATATTTGACCTCTCAGCTTCCCTATCTAATCTAATCAGTATATTTGACCTCTCAGCTTCCCTATCAAATCTAATCAGTATATTTGACCTCTCAGCTTCCCTATCTAATCTAATCAGTATATTTGACCTCTCAGCTTCCCTATCTAATCTAATCAGTATATTTGACCTCTCAGCTTCCCTATCTAATCTAATCAGTATATTTGACCTCTCAGCTTCCCTATCTAATCTAATCAGTATATTTGACCTCTCAGCTTCCCTATCTAATCTAATCAGTATATTTGACCTCTCAGCTTCCCTATCTAATCTAATCAGTATATTTGACCTCTCAGCTTCCCTATCAAATCTAATCAGTATATTTGACCTCTCAGCTTCCCTATCTAATCTAATCAGTATATTTGACCTCTCAGCTTCCCTATCTAATCTAATCAGTATATTTGACCTCTCAGCTTCCCTATCTAATCTAATCAGTATATTTGACCTCTCAGCTTCCCTATCTAATCTAATCAGTATATTTGACCTCTCAGCTTCCCTATCTAATCTAATCAGTATATTTGACCTCTCAGCTTCCCTATCTAATCTAATCAGTATATTTGACCTCTCAGCTTCCCTATCTAATATAATCAGTATATTTGACCTCTCAGCTTCCCTATCTAATCTAATCAGTATATTTGACCTCTCAGCTTCCCTATCTAATCTAATCAGTATATTTGACCTCTCAGCTTCCCTATCTAATCTAATCAGTATATTTGACCTCTCAGCTTCCCTATCTAATCTAATCAGTATATTTGACCTCTCAGCTTCCCTATCTAATCTAATCAGTATATTTGACCTCTCAGCTTCCCTATCAAAATCTATCAATGTCAAGCAGACAACCGAAGAAAATGAACAGCAATGACAAATGGTTTGATGAAGAATGCAAAAATCTAAGAAAGAAATTGAGAAACCAGTCCAACCAAAAACATAGAGACCCAGAAAACCTGAGCCTAGGCCTTCACTACAGTGAATCACTAAAATAATACAGAAATACCCAATGGGAAAAAGAAGGAACTTCAGCCCGTCAGAAATCAGCTCAATGTAATTGAAGAATCCATAGAATCTAACCACTGAAAACTCAAAACAAACAACAACAAAAAGAGTTATCTATCCAAACCGGAGATGTATGGATAAACTACTTCTCCAATCTTTTTGGCTCTATGACAAAGAACAAACAGCAATAACATATACATGATCAAATACAAATCTTAGAATCAACTATTAAAGACTACCAGAACCCACTGGATTCTCCAATTACATTGAATGATCTACAGGACACAATACAAACCCTCCAACCCAAAAAGGCCTGTGGTGTTGATGGTATCCTACATGAAATGATAACATATACAGACCCAAAATTACAATTGGCTATACTTATACTCTCTATACACTTATACATCATCCTTTAGCTCTGGCATATTCTCCAATATCTGGAACCAAGGACTGATCATCCTGATCCACAGAAGTGGAGACAAATTTGACCCCAACAACTACCGTGGGATATGCATCAACAGCAACCTTGGGAAAATCCCCTGCATTATCATTAACAGCAGACTCGTACATTTCCTCAGTGAAAACAATGTACTGAGCAAATGTCAAATTGGCTTCTTATCTAATTACCGTACAACAGACCATGTATTCACCCTGCACACCCGGATTGACAAACAAACAAACCAAAACAAAGGCAAAGTCTTTTCATGCTTTGTTGATTTCAAGAAAGCTTTTGGCTCAATTTGGCATGAGGGTCTGCTATACAAATTGATGGAAAGTGGTTTTGGGGGAAAAACATACGACATTACAAACAACAAGTGTGCGGTTAAAATTGGTTAAAAAAAACAACACACATTTCTTTCCACAAGGCTGTGGGGTGGGACAGGGATGCAGCTTAAACAAATACATCAACGAATTGGCGAGGGCGCTAGAACAG